>NC_057803.1:525689291-525985487 GCF_018294505.1 Triticum aestivum | reverse complement strand
GGAGATGAACAATATCTCGTGGAGTCCTGTTTTGTGGTACGCCACACCCCTCCCGATGAACAGGACCCCCGTTTCGACCGTAGCTCTCCAACACAAGTCCGTTTCATCTGTTTTGCAGTACGCCACACCCCTCCCGATCAACAAGACCCCCGTTTCGACCGCAGGAGGTCCATTTCCTCCGTTTTGCTGTACGCCACACCCCTCCCGATCAACAGGACCCCCGTTTCGACCGTAGGAGGACCGTTTCCTCCGTTTTGTGGTACGCCAGACCCCTCCCGATGAATAGGATCTCGTTTCGAATGTGGCCAGTCGAACACAAGGCCGTATCCTCCATTTTGCGGTACGACATGCCTCGTTTCCATCGCCTATTCTGTCCAAGCCCTCCCGATGAACACGACCACACATTCCATTCCGACCCAGCCGGTTGGCCCCACGCGTTCTGTTGCCTCCGATGAACACGACGCATTCCGTTGCCTCCCAATGAACATGACGCATTTCGTTGCCTCCCCATGAACACGACGACGATGATGTTTCTCTGTTCTGACCCAGCCATGTACACGAGCCCTGGCCGTACTTATGCGCGAGTATGCATTCGAGACCCCGCCCGTATGTACACATATGTGGCCGTATTTTCTTTCTTGCACCCTGGCCGCTGTACGTACATGTACATGCTACGTGCGCGCCTCTACTATGACACGTACGTGCCTCTATTACGACACGTACGCACCTCTACTACGACACGTGCGCGCCTCTACATCCACGAATATATATGTACGTACATGTTCGCGACCAGAATGACAACGCTACGTACGCTTCGACTAGGTGGGTCCCGACTGTCAGGCACTTCCTGGCGTGCGAAAATGTAGCTGGTGGGTCCCAGCAGTCAGGGGGGCGAATCGTTATTTTTGCCCGGACGCACTTCCTTGCGTGCGAAGATGTAGCTGGTGGGTCCCAGCAGTCAGGGGGGCGAATCGTATTTTGCCCGGACACACTTCCTTGCGTGCAAAGATGTAGCTGGTGGGTCCCAGCAGTCAGGGGGAAATGTTTTTTTCATGAAATACGGTGGCCCGTCTGGTGGGTCCCCGCTGTCAGGTGGAGGAATCATTATTTTGCGCGTAATAAGGAGGCACTTCCTTGCTGCGGCCGTGGACCCAGCTGTCAGCCTCTCCACATACAATCCATGTCCGATGGAAGTCGTTCCTTGACCACGTAGACCACGCCGCACCGAGAGGACCACGGCGGTGGATGACAGCGAGGACTAGGAAGGGGACGACTCGGAGCCGGGGAAGACGCAGAAGTGGATGCCCACACGAAGAGGAGTATGAGGGTTCACCGGTTCGGCTGCGGTGTGAGGCTGCTGTCGCCGCAGAATAATAGGGGGTGTGGGTGAGTAGAGGGATGGCCTAGCCAGCGGTGGGATTAGTAGGGGACGGTGAGGCCTCCGCGACATCATAGCCGACCACGGGAGGCAGGAGCACGTGGCATGACCGGCGCTGGTTTGGGCGGCTGGAGAAAGAAGACCAGAGGTTGAAGAAGCACTACGGCCATTGGATGAACATCGTACGGTAACATGAGCTAGAATCGTTCATATTGACTAAGTTGACAAAGCCCTCCGTCCCCGTCAACTTGGTAGGCCCACAAGTCAGCCTCCCACTATGCTGGGTTCCAGCTGACAGGGGGAATATTCATTTTTTTCTGCATAATAAGGAGGCACTTCTGTGCGTGCGAAGATAGCTGGTGGGTTCGACATGTCAGCGGGGGGCACGTTATTTTCGCGAAATATAGAGGCCCTTCCGGTGGGTCCCAGATGTCAGGTGGAGGAATCATTATTTTGCGTGTAATAAGGAGGCATTTCCTTGTGTGCGGTCATGGACCCAGCTGTCAGCCTCTCCATGCACAGTCTACTTCCGATGGTGTCGTTCGTTGACCACGCTGCGCCGAGCGCATCTAAGGTGGTGGACGATGGCGACGCCCCGGACAACAATGAGCCGGAGATGGGAAGACGCGGGAGTAGAGTCGCAGACGGAGAGGTGTACGAGGGTTAACTGGTTCTAGTGCGGTGTGGTTCGGCAGTCGGTGGAGAAGAACAAGAGGTGTGGTGGGGTGGAGGGATGGCCTAGCCAACGGTGGAGTAGCGCTTCATAGCGAAGCGTTCTAAGCAGAGCTGCTAGCAGCAGGAGGCGGGAGGTGGTCCCGGCGGCACTGGAGGAAGAAGATGAGAGATTGAAGATGGATGCCGGTCGTTGGATGTAAATCCAATGGCTAAGATGTCAGAATCATTTGTTGACTAAATTGACAACGACTTGCGTTGGCTTCGACCTATTGGCCCACATTTCAGCCTCCAAAAATGTGGCACGTATTCAACCCATTTTTTCAGAATTTATAGTCTTTTTCTTGCGCGGTAGAATTTACAGTCAATTCGATCTTTTTTTTGAATTACAGCCATTAGCTGGGCTGGGTGAACAAATAATGTAGCGTTCATGCGGCCCATTTAATTTATTTCCTAAAAAATTACAGGCCATTTGCACTTTGTCAAAATACACGATGTTGCTGGGCTGATTCTAATTATAATGTTGGGTTGGGCCAGCAATGTTATCAAAAAATAAAAAGGGGCTGAGCATTTTGTTATAAATATATTTAAATAATAAGTGATATTATTACATTCGTCCTTAAATCTTACCAAGCTTTTGTACACAATCACTAGGATTTTCGTGCCAAAACAATCCAGGATTTTATTTGTTAAGAAATTATTTTTATAAGTTAATAAGACGTGGGATATTGTTTTCTTACATATGTAAGTATTTGTTAAATATATGATGACAATAAAAATAATATATAATAACATATAATTTTTTTAGAAAAACAGGGAGCATCTCCCCGGTTCCATTGCTGAGAACGAAACCACAACATATTATGATACAGCAGCTCAAAGAGCAGTTCGAAAGCAAAGGTAGAAAAGCTACAAACTAGGGGGTGGATGAACAAGTTCTCTGAATAACACAAATCACCCGGGAGGTGCCAAAGGCAGAGCGGATAGAGCACTCAAATGACACAAGGAGGGTCCAGCGAAGCCTTCATGGTCTTCAGCCGAGGGGCTGTGTCAGCCTGTGGCTACCAGTAAGCAAGAGGAGACACCGGGCTGGAAGGCGTAGCATGGTGGATGTCCCTCTTTTTCGGCGCCAGGTGCCCATCATCTTCATCAGAGATCTTGAGACGAGCCCACGGGTCCAGCCCCAGAGCAGGTCGAGCCTTGTTCAGCCACAAGTGATCGCCAACAGTTTCTGGAGGGATCTTGTTAGGGTTTCCACGAAGCTCATCAACTTGTCCTTGTCCGATCCGGAGGAGAGAATCGCCTAGTTCCTCACCATGTCCCTGATCAACCTCAAGACCTGCAGAATGGAAATCCAGGAGGTGTTACTGAAAATCATAGCATTTCTATATTTCCAGAGGCACCAAAGGATAGTTGAGCTAATAGTATTTAAAACTGAGCACTTTTTGGTAGCAATCCAGAATCTGGCGACATATTCGAAGGATGAGCCAATCTGACTAGAGAGATATTCCTCAATGTGGGCCCAGAGATGTTTAGCAACTATACATTCAAAAAATAGGTGAGAGCAAGACTCTTGTTCCAAGCAATAAACACAATCAAGGGGTTTGATGATGTGTCTCTTCCTAAGGTTATCCCTAGTCATCAATTTGTTTTTGGAGAGAAGCCAGAGAAATACATGAATTTTAGGGGGAACTCTCAATTTCCAGAGAGCAGGGGTAAACACGGGTTGAACCCCTCTAAAGTTGATAACATGATAGAGGGAGCTGGAGGAATACTTCCCCTTATTGTCCAGCTGCCAAATCAGGGCATCCAGCTCGGTAGTAAAGGTAATGCTTTTGGCAATTTCCTCCAACTGGAACCATTGTACCATTAGACTATCACTAAAGTTCCTTCTAAAAGAGAGTTTTAGGCATTGACTGTCCCAAACTTCATTCACACCTTTGTTAAGCTCATTGTAGATAGAGTAAATAGGCCAAAATTGGACTGCTAGGGGGGATGTGCCAAACCAAGTATCTTCCCAGAACCTGGTTCTGCTCCCATCCCCTATGTTCCATCTGTAGCCAAATTTCACAGCATGCATAATAGATTTTAATCCTTCCCAGAATCTAGAGGTCTTAGGGTTGGAGGAAGGGACAAAAATATTAGGTTTATTTCCTAGGTATTTATGGGCAATAAGAAGCTTCCAGGGTTTCAGGTCTTCCTCATAGAATCTTTTAATCCAAGACCCTAGAAGATAGATGTTAATTTCTTGGAGGTTAGGTATGCCTAGGCCTCCAAAATCGTTTTTCATAGAGACTAGGGCCCAATTAGCAAGGTGTAGCTTCCTATTTCCCTCAAAATCATTCCACAAGCAATGAGACATCTGAGAATTGATGAGGTTCACTGCCCATTTAGGGAACTTGAAGAAGGAGAGGAGATACACTGGAATGCTAGCCAAACAAGCTTTTATGAGGATCAATCTACCTCTGTAAGAGAGAAGTTTGCCCCTCCACCCAACAATCCTTTTAATGATTTTATCCAGAAGGGGTTGGATATCCTCTCTCCTCAGTTTATCATAGTGGAGAGGGATACCTAGGTACTTAATGGGGAAGTTACCTTTATTACAGACTAGAATAGAGAGGAAGTCAGCTAACTCCTGATCATCCATGTTGATAGGGATGAGTTCACTTTTAGAGTAGTTGATTCTCATGCCTGAGACTTGTTCAAAACAGGTTAGAACAGTTTTCAGATTGCTAGCATGTGTGGAGTCATTGTCTAAGAAAAGGATGGTATCATCTGCATATTGAAGGCAGATGATGCCACCAGGGTAGACCTCAGGACAGAGCCCTGCAATCAGACTATGATTAGCAGCTTTGCTCAACATTTTAGTAAGAACGCCCACTACTAAATTAAACAAAAGCGGGGAGATGGGGTCACCTTGCCTAATGCCTTTACCAGGAAGGAAAAATCACTTTCACAGTTATTTAACTTGATCCCAACAGACCCCCCATGAGTAAGTTCCTGGATCCAACTAGTCCATTTACCCCCAAAACCTCTAAGCTCCAGGAGTTTCATAAGGAAATCAAGGTCAACTTTATCGAAGGTAGTCTAAACTAGAACTACCATCTAGAGAAAAATTCTCACAAACAGAGCCTTCAGATCTGTTTTGGTGAGGGTAAATAAAGGAAGAGCATTCAATGCCATCATTAAGAGAAGTAACATCTACACCAATCTTAGCAGCAATGGCATTGAAGGAAGGATCATTAAAGTTGGGGAAGGAAGTGTGTTTCATACCCTGGGGTTTTTGCACTTCCAGGTTCTGAACCTCTTTGAGCTGTTGAGCCTTTTCAATAATGGTTCTCTTGTCACCAGCTACCCTGGCACTGGTTCTGGTGGCTTGAATAGGACCCCATTTGGGAAGGTGCCTCTCCTTAGGAAGGGTAGGGAAGTCAGAGTTGTATTTTGAGTCCAAATTGTCTAGGAGTTCAGTTGTTTCAACAAGTGCCTCTTGATCCTCTTGTAGATCTACAGAACCTTCTAATTCCATCAGATCATCATTTTCCAGGAGCTCCATTTCCCTGAGGAGGTTGAATCCATCAGTTTCATCAAGCACATAATTCAAGATCTTTTCCTGGATGCTGAGTTGAGGAGTGTATGGAGAATCAGGGAGGTGTGTCTTGAGGACTGAAGTGGGTGTAGTTTCTCCAAGCATCTGATTGTGGCCAAAAGACTGTCCTCTGATGTTAGGGGCCCCAGAATTGGGAGCAGGCCCTTTATCTGATTCCGATCTAGAGCTCCTGTTGGATTTAACATCTTCAGTAAGATTGGTACCAGTTTCAGCTGCAGAGACATATGTACCAGCAGAGAGGTTGGTGGAGGTGCCAGTTTCAGTGGGGGTTAAGGACTCCACCTCAATGAGTAGCCTATAGATTTTGTTCCCAACTCCAAAAAGCCTTTCAGCAGGGATTTTGGAGGGATCTTTACATAAGATTTTGACCCTAACAGTTCCATAGAATGACTTGAAATTATGCTGCCAATCCACATCTAGTAAGACCCCCAGAGTAGAAGTGATTTGATCCAGCATAGTCCACTCACACCACTTGGGGGTTCAATTTCCTGATCTTGATCCAAGTTTCCTGGAGGTCCTCTTTAGACTCAATCCTGCCTTTACAGACTTCAACATTGACTACAACATTGTCTTTTTTGAGACCAAAACAGGGGTATCCAGTAACTTGAACTACATCTATTTCAGGAGGGAATTTGACCAAGAATGTCCACTCATCTAGGGCATTGATTGGCCAGGGCCAGTTGGTTTTGTAAATGTCTGCAAACTCAGTGGCAAGTTCCTGCTTGGTCACTTCACCAGCTTCTACCAGAACAATCCCCACATTCTTCAGGGAGCCATGATACTGAGCATTTTCATCAGGTGGGTCTATGTGGTAGAACCCTAATCCTGGAGCAGCACTTCCAACATATCTAGCAGAACTGTGGGGTTTCCTTCTGACAGGGCAATTCTCAACTTTATGGGTAACCATTTTGCAGATAAAACAACTCTTGGGCTTGACACATTTATCCAAATGATGCCCTGGTTCCCCATAGTTGTAGCAGATCACCTCAGAGTATGCCATAAGGCCCGAAGCAGGGGCAAGAGCAGTTTTCTGGATGTCCTGTCTCTTCTTTTGTTGATTCTTGCCTTGAGATTTCCCACTGATCTGAGAGACAGAACCACCAGCAGATTGATCTTGGGCAATTACAGGAGCCTGCCCAAATTGTGCCCCCATTTGGGGCGGAGATGGGCCGTACCACTGCCCAACTGGCGCTCCCCCCATTGTGATAGGGGAAGTTCATCGGATTTCCTAGTTTCTTCTCATCCTCCAGCCAGATGTTGTCTCTCAGGAAGCAGAAATAACCACTAGACAGCTCAATTGAAGAAGATTGCAAGCCTAATTTCAATCTTCTGCAGGTTTGGGGGAGAGGTAAGGTAGGGGATCCACCTGCTCCGGCTCTGGTGGCGTGCTGGTGGGCATGAGTCCAGTCAAGCATTCCCATCTCGCAGCACGGCGTGGATATCCTGAATTCACTTCTCCTTTCGCCCATCGAACGAATGCAGTCGGCGGCTCCCTAGGGTGGGGCATCCTGTGCTTCTCCGAGAAATCTCCTTCGAAGTAGATCCGCAGGGCTAGATTCAGCAGCTCCCAATCCACATGATCCTTGCACATTCGAGCATACCCGCGCGAGTGAGAGAACGGATTCGGTCCCTCATCGGCTTCCTCCCTCGCAGCTTCCTCCTCTGCTTCCCTCCATTTGCCCGTGCACTGGGTCTAGGAGAGAACATCGTCGCGGATCCGCATCGCCCGCTCCCTCCATCTCCTCCCTCAAGTCTCCCGCAGCACCGCCGGCGCGACGGAGTTGAGCGGCTGGAGCATCCACGGGAAGGCTTTGTAGACATGTGGGAGATGCATCTTGTACATTTGCCTGTCTTCCAGCCATTCCCCGGAGGATATAGCCGACGACTCCATGAGGCGCGCGAGCGGACTTGCTGAGGGGGGCAGGCACGCCCGGAGTCAGGAGGCGGGGGGTGGCGGCGAGATCTATGGCGGCGGCGAGGGTGGAGGTAGTGGCGGGGGCGGCGGCGAGGGTGGAGGTGGTGGCGGGGGCGAAGGGGATCGCGAGAGCGGTCATCTATTTGCCAATTATGTGAACTAAACAGTCAACATATAAAATAATTTAAATATATATAATATAGTTAGAAGGGAAACATAAGTTGGACCTGGCGTTCCTATTCTTATATAGAAAAATAGAACAAACCTCTGCGTTTTCTTCAAAACAAAATACATAAATTGCGCTGCCAAAAATAAAACCTCGGATGGGAGGTACATAGGCCGGTCGATACATGACGACCCTAAGCAAATACAAACAGGCCTATGGACCTCCCATCCGAGGTCATGGGATGCGCATGTTAAAAATGAAAGCCTAGACGGGGCAGCCCAAAACCACGCCCAACACTTGCCAAAACTTTGTCCCTCGTTTTCTCTGTGTTTCGCACACTCGACATTGTGTAAGCATTTTGACTGTGGATCATATGAAGATGTGCTATGCATGAATGTTGATTAGCATGATGTTAACTGCCTTGTAGTTCCATTTTTGACCATGAATAAAACTTGCAACATGATGTTAACCCTGTTTGAAAAGGCCGTGTTAATATAAATGCTCTGCCTCTGAAAGTTGCAGTTTCTTATCTGAAACTAAACTTGCAGTTTCTTATCTGAAACTGAAACTTGCAGTTTCTTCTCTGAGAATCACATTGTTTGCACTTTTATACTCCTATGAAACTACATTTTTTAAGTGCTAAAAATAGATATCTAGAATTCATAAAATACTTCATGTGCTCAATACTGCAAATCTGAAATTCAAAAGACATTCATATCTAGAAGTACTCTCAAAATACACAACACAAAACACAATTCACAACCTGCAAATACTGACAACCCTAAGCTCCTCGTGACAATTCACAACCTGCCCGACTTTTGGGCTGGGGGGCAGCCCCCTCCTATTCCTCGGCGGTAGACAGCCGCCCCGTGAGACGATGTGAACGGCGAGGGAGACGATGGCGGGGAAGCGTCCTCGGGCCAACTTCTTTTCTCCTCTTGCAGTTGGGTTTAGTCGACGAAGACTCCACCGGCTCGCTCTGGCAGGACACCCTCACAAACGGCACCCTGTAGATGCTCGATCCTTCAATCTCTGGTGGATGCTCCATCTGGGGTCGATACTCCCACCACCGCTCCCTCACGATCGGATTCGGTGAATCTGTTTGCTCCATGGCCCAGAGGAGCAGCTCTATGTACTCCAGCGCGACTCCTTTCGGGAGTATCGCCGCCTTTTCGCTCTGTTGCAGATATTTGCCATGGATGTCGCTGTCGCCGCTAGTTGGTCCTTGTTGTCAAACCAAGACTGTATCTCCAACATCCTAGCTAGCTTCACAGGGTCGCCGTCTACGATCCTCACGCATCGGTTGTACTCCTCCATCGATCTACTTCTCCACAACACCTTCACTTGCCGGCGGTGGTTTTTGAATGGAAGAGGAGAGGAGCAGCGCTGGTTTTGGATTAGAACGGGAGAGGAGCGACGCTGGTTTTGGACTGGAATAGGAGAGGAGGGGCGGTGGTTTTGAAATGGAAGAGAAGAGGAGCGCGCTGCATTTAGATTGGAACAAGAGAGGAGCGGCGGTGGTTTAAGAGGAGAAGAGCGAAAGAGCGGCGCTGGTCTTGGAAGTATTTTTTTTGTTGTTTTGCGTATTTTGGGTCAACGTTTGACCACGTACTGTATTTGACAAGCAAAATGTGAATGCATGTCACCAAAAATTGTATCGTTTGGTTCATATCTGAATGTACTTTCAAATTATATTATTTTTGCAACGTATAACATATATTTTATGTGCGAAAATCATGGTCAATTATGACCCAGAATAAAAGGGAGACTAGTTAATGTGGGGTCGCTTTCTTAATTGAAGGGTAAATTGATTTTGATTTTGATCCAGTCACAGTGCACCGGCCCTCTCATCCAATCCTAAATCGATGCCGCACGCTCCTCTCCCTCTTCTCCATTGCAAAACCACCTCCTCTCCTCTCCATCATGTCCATTCCAAAACCACTGTCTCGCCTCGCCCTCTTCTGATATTCTCCATTGCAAAACCACCTCCTCTCCTCTCCATCATCTCCATTCCAAAACCACCGTCTCGCCTCTCCCTCTTCTCTATTGCAAGACCACCGTCTCTCCTCCGTTTTCTAGACGCTTTGCTCCATGGCGCGGGCGCAATCCATGGATACAAAATTAGTATACTGTATACTATTTAAAAGTCGAGGGCGGGGCTTTTCCTGCGCGGTAGGCGGCGAGGCAGTTCCGCCTAGTCGGTTTGACAGAGACGCGAGCAGACGAGGGAGTAGGATGCTGCAAACGTAGGGCTGTGTGATTTGACAGCGAGTTGCTGCTGGACAGGTGGGGCCCCATGATTTGACTTGACATTATCATTTCAACTGCGGCGCTACGACCGGCTTGAGTCTCCCGATTCCTGACCACCTCCATAGAGGTGCCTCTCCCAATGCTCCACCATGTAGTAGAGGCTGGCTCTTGCATGAGAGCCCACTTCTCCACTTTTTCCTTGCCTCTCTTTCCTCCACATATAAAAAATGCCATGTAAAGTGCACTATTGTACTTACTTTTACTTGCTCCTACAGGTGCTTAAGCTTGCCACATAGGCATAAAGTCTGATGTGGCAAGTTAATCAAGAAGAGAGAGACTAGTTTGGTGACCCAAGGAAGAAATGGTGCTAAGCACGTGTACCTAGGTGAAAAGACAATTTTGAGTCTATAGCTAATTAAATGAAGCAAACTTAGCAACACCATTTCATTGGAAGAGGTCACTCCTTGGCAAATGCAATAAATACTAGTACTCCATGTGTCCCATAATATAAGAACGTTTTTGGCACTACACTAGTGTCAAAAACATTCTTATATTATGGGACGGAGGGAGTACGAAGAAAGAGATAGAGAGGAGTAAAAAATACACTTATAGCCAACCTTATAGCCAACCTTGTTGTAGTATGAGTGACTAAGTGATGACTATGTATGACATGCCAACATCAGATAGCCTAACACACCGTGTTAAATCTCCAAGGGCGCGACCGCGCGAGTGACGCGATAGTCGTGGTAGGCGCGACCATGATACGGGCTGTTGGCAGCCGTTGGATCTGAGATCAAACGGTCGCATGCTAAGTTGCTGAAAATTTGCAGAATAACCCTCCAAGATAGGATATTCACCCATAGGTCTAGAATCACGCCATGCAACCGTTTGATCTCAGATCCAAGGGCTCTCGGAAGCCCGTATCATGGGAGAATAAAAATCCACTACCCTGCCCTTCGCACGCTGGTAGTTCGCTCCTACTCATCCCCGCACGTCCTTCAATACTACATCGGTTCGCTCCTAGTCGTCTTGTCCATTCACATTATCGCAGTTCCACTAATCCTAACCCTCCTCCCAAATCCATGGCGTCCCAAATCTCCATGATCGGCGGTGAGTACAAGGTTAGAACCATCACCGGCGATGAGTTCGACGTCATCTACACCCGTTCTTCCGCGACGGTGAAAGGATGCCTTTCTCGCTTCAGACACATGTTTGAAAACTCAGATGATGAGTGAGTCGCTGGGCTAGATGTTGAGTACACCATAGTCCTGGGACCAGAGAAGGATCTAAAGGATGAAGAGAGGAAGAAGCCTATCGTGATCCAGGTTTGCGTACATAACGTTTGCTTGGTCTACCACATATGCCATGCCGACGTTGAGTGCCAAGATTTTAGGAACTTCCTCAAGGACAAAACAGTGAAATTCATTACTGTAGACTTTAAGAACGACATGGATGTCCTGCATCGGATAGGTCTCGTTGTAGGCAACCCCTTCGACCTCCAGAAGAATCGGCTGGTGTCCTCTCGTCAGCCTTCAATGCTGACCCTGGCAGGAGCCATGGTTCATCCTTCGTACGGTAAACTAGAGAAACCTCCATACATGTTTCATCGTCATGCATGGCAGCGGAATGTACTAGATATAGACCACATCCACTACGCTACAATGGATGGCTATCTTTGCTTCAATATCTACAAGGGTTGGATGAAGAGCAACAGCCAAGTGTGCGGTTCAAGCAAAGAAGTATCGGCCAAGAGGAAGAGGGACAAGGACGAAGTCGAGGACGTGGACGAGGACTCCGAGTAAGGTGGCGGTGTCGTTGCTCATGGTGGTTCTAATGCAGTGTCTACCAGAATAGTTGCAAAGTTTAATTTTAGGTGTGCTTAATTTAATTTGAGGGGTGTGTTGTGCTGAGCCCCCAGCAGAACTATGTTATGTTTCTTCTTGTTACTTTAACTCTTCAGTACATACATACTAGTATTTCTTACATTTCATCTTTTAGTTGGTATAGTACTACCACTCGTTTCTTCATATTATATACGTACAATATATATGGCCAACATCATATAGCCAGCAGTTTAGTTGTCAAAGAATTTCAGGGTGCTTAGTTTTGTCAAAGAATTTCAGGATGCTTAGAGGGTGCTTGGATCCAAGGGACTTATTTTAGTCTGACTAAAAATAGTCTCTTTAAGAGGCTAAAGTTCCAAGCACCCCTGACTAAAGAGGGGCTAAAACTAGTCTTGAGACTAATTTTTTTAGTCAGGGGTACCCCTACTAAAATGTGGATTAGTCCTCTCTCTACTCATTTAACTCCTCTCCTTTAACACAGGCGAGTTCTGGATTGGAGGGCTTGGAGGATAATAAATGCTCATTAACTTGATTTTAGCCTTTTAAGTATTTGGATCCAAGCATGGGTGAGGCTAGCATGTTTTAGTCCTACTACTTTTAGTCATGAGACTAAAACATATCCAAGCACCCTCTTAGTTTTATTTGAGGGGTTGGTTGTGCTGGACACCATTATTCTGACTAGCCTTTTTAATAGTACTATATGCATAATTTGGCGACAAGCGCTCTCTATATGTACCGCCTTTTTTTAATTTCAAGTTTTGCTCCATGGCGCAATCCATCGATACTACTATTGTACAAAAGTATACATTTTTTAAAAGGCTAGAGGGCGGGGCAGTCTAGCTCGGTCGGTTTCATGAGAGGCGAGGGCCTTTGTGATTTGATGGCTCATTACTGCTGGAAGGTGGGGCCTTGTGATTTGACTGCTTATATAAATGCGCCGACGACCTGATCGAGGAGGAGCAAAGAACCGTGCGGTATACTCAAGTTTTCCACTGGAGTAGTACTGCGATGGAGGAGCACGAAACACGGCAGCCCAGTGCCATATGGCGATAAAAAATGATCTAATTTGCTAGTCATCTCATTGTTAGCATTGTTCTATTCATTCCCTAAAAAACATTGTTCTATTCATGCCTCGCAGAGAACGTGACACGTGCGGCGAAACACCCGAAGCAAAAGATGAAACACATGAGCAAAAGAAGAAGGAAGATTATCACCCCAAATGATCTAATTCGCCGCGGAGTCGTAACTGCTTCTTCATCTCCTCCACGACCTCCATCTCCTTGCGCGTCTCCTCTGCCATCTTCTTCATTCTCTCCATGACGCGGGATTTCTCGACGCGAGCCTTCATCATCTGTTCCACGGCCGCATTACGTACCTTGACAGCAGCCGGGTGGTCGATGCGGAGCTTCGCCAACTCCTCCTTCTGTTCCATGATGAGGTCCTGCAGCATCTTCATCGAGGAACTACTATTCTCATGCAGCTTCTTCCAGCCGGCGTTCTTCTCCTTCAACATGTCGATCTCGTGGCAGAGCTTCGCCTTGTCCTCTTGAAGTCGCAGGATTTCGCCGGTCGCCTTCTTCTCTGAGGCAATGCTCTTCTTCAGCAGCATCACCAAGCCGGCGGTCAACTCCCCCTGCTGATTGAGCTCAGCGGGCATGTCGTCGAGGCTCTCCTTCAGCAACTCCATCAAGCCTTGGATGAACTCCTTCTACTTATTGAGGTGCTTATTAAGCTGATCGGGCATGCCGTCAAGGGATAACGACTCCAGCTCCACCGGCTCGGCATGTTTGCCTCCGCAGCTAGGGCGCTCCTGGGAGCCATCGCCTGCCCGTGAGAGATCTTTCGAGGTCTCTGCGTGGTGGAGAGCCCTCTCTTTTTTCCGCAGCCTTGGTTGCCGCTCCCTTGTTACGAGTAGTTCTCGACCTAGAGCTCTGCTCACCGGCCATGGCAACGACGGACGAAGAAGAAGCACTTATGAGGAGGAAAGGTAGAGTAATTTTCTGTTAGGTAGTTCCCCTTTTTATAACCTAAGTACTAGCACTAGTACTAATACCTTCATAGTGGGAACAAATTTAGGTTTGGTACGTACTAGTAGGTGTGATCAGGCTTTCGAATGTGATGGGAACAAGGTAAAGATTAATTGATGGTTTTGATTTCGAGTCCCGAAATGGCTCCCGATGAGTTTAGCAGAACATAAATTTCAAGTACTGCACTACTCAAATGCGTAAATATTATATTACTGTCAAAAATTGGCACAAAATACGAAGGAGACCAGTGGAAGTACTACTAGCAACCCATGATTTAACTACTCGCATGCGCGCAGTGGAGTAATAATGTCTTTCTTCCGCCCTCACGTCCACTCAATTTGCATGCGCTGTATTAATTGACCATCAATGAAGTGAACGACTTTACACGCGTCAAATTATCACATGGGGTGGATCTTGGTACAAAATTGCGTCCGCCTGTGTACCCGCGTGTGCGTGCGAGGGAATGAGTGCGTGCGTGGCGTGCGTGCACATCTTCGCTTCGTGCATGTACCACCAGTATGGCTCGGGGAGGACAAGTACATTCTTATGGAACCAGCAGCACATCACTGTGATCAATCCACGCAAGGAGGTCGCGACAACGCCTCCACATGTGCCACGTGGCTTCATGAACTATAAGAGAGACACTGTGTAGCGTGCCATTAGTATTCTAATTTACGTGTTTTGCACATACTCGAAGTACTAGTAAGGTACACGTGCATTGCACGCATCAGATTTTGCAACCAAATTATGAATAAATACCACACTATAGCATGTAAGCTCTAAGTCATATATGCCTGATGTAGCCCTTTGTTTAATTCTTATAGTTCATCTCATTCAAAATCAATTAGTTTTTATAAAAAAGCTAAGAACGCGGGAATAGGAAAAACATGGGATTATAGTGGGATGTCGTCTTGAATCCTACAGGATTGTACGAGTGTTTGATTGTGCATAGAAAAATGCAGAATTCTTTCAAAGAGGTTTGAGTGGATGGGATGTTTCCTATGAAATCTAGTGCAAATGAATCATATGGAAATATTCCTATGGTTTACAATCCTATGAGTCAAACAACCAAGATAGGAAAAATCCCTAATGATTAGAATCCTCCAAAATTCCTTTGAGAATCCTTTGAATCAAAGAAGCCCTTAATCTATTTTATGATTCATGGAATTGTTCGTTGTAAAGCATAAATTAAAAACAAATAATGGCAATTCAACTAGAAAAAAAGTTTGGGCAGTTATGATACGGAAGATTCTAGAACAAAAGAGAACCACTATTGTTTTGAGGTTTGTGCATTATGCTTAAGTTCAACCATGGAGTATGCTAGATTGTACATGTGGCCAAATCCGGTGGGGGGCTAGAAGATGGTGTGAGGGGCCGAGTGGAGGGAGACTATGAAGGAATGCACAAGTGCGAGATCGATATTTAGAGAGAGAGGGCGAACACGTGCGCTGTTGCGCGCAGTGGCAGAGCCATGAAAAATAAATAAGCTAGGGGGCCAAGCATTGCTAATCCTTTATGAGGAGGGTCAATTCATGAACTTAAACCATTTTTAGCAGCAATTGTCTAATGATCACATTCTTATTAGCCTCGATATATAGGGATGTTAGGGGGGAGGGGGCAGGGCCCTTACTGCCCCCTGTCTTCGCCATTGTGCACGCGTCTGAGAGATGAAGCGGAAGGCATGGATGATGAGAGGGGGATGTTGGATATATAATAAATGTGGGTGTATTAGCTATATATGTTAATCCTATATAGAGAGTTATAGATTGATCAATGTGGACGTGGGAAAGAGGGTGAGACCTCACTGGATATATCGATTGATCGGTTTGTGTGGAAAACTATGAAAGACCTAGCTATATACACACATACATAGAGCAACATCGATCATTGCGCATGCACGCGTGAGAGATAAAGAATGCCCGATATGATGGAGAGGGGGATGTGTGTGGGTGTGTGCCTTCATGGGAGACCGACCTGAAGAAAAAGATTGCATGCGTGCGATGGATAATGCCGACTGGTAGTGTGTGTGCATGCATGCACGAGAGAAAGTTAGTGGTACAATTATAAAGAGAAGACTACTGTGTGGGTGTAAAAGAATAGGTGAGGTCATAATCAATGTAAAGTTGAATTCAAATATTTGAATAAGAGATCCTGATGTTTGAAACCCATGCATGCATGAATATAACGGAGATCTGTGCGGTGTGGTTTGGAAACGAGCATGTTGTAATGTATACACATCGAACAAGGTCAGACTGATTTGAATTTGAGATACCGATGGGAGACATCATTTGGCCATGTCGCATCCGTGCATGGACACACTATTCTAATTGGATATGATGGGCGGCTTTCGCATCACATATATATATATCTATACCCCTATATATATATATATTATTTTTTATATTTTTTTATATTGTGTGCGGGTAACTTTAACTTTGAAAGATGGTCGTTGGATGAGGCGAATCCGATGGTCCAAAGATGGAAAATTTGAGCACTACTGGCCGTTGGATATCATCTAGATTCCACTAGATTTCGCCACATGTATAATCTAGAAGACTCCATGGTTGAACTTAAGCATAATGCACAAACATCAAAACAAAAGCACTTCTTATTTGTTCTAGAATCTTCCGTATCAGAATTGCCCAAATGTTTTTCTACATGATTTGCCATTATTTGTTTTTACTTTATGTCTTACGACGCACAATTCCATGAATCTTAAAATAGATTAGCTTTCTTATAAAAACTAGATGATTTTGAATGAAATGAACTATAAGAATTAAACGAACATCTACATCATGCATATATGACTCAAAGCTTGCATGCTATAATGTAGTATTTATTCATAATTTGGTTGCCAAATCTCACGTGTGCAATGCACGTGTACCTTACTCTAGTCTAAATGGTGTTTGTGTGTGTGTCTTGTGCGTGTTGAGGTGCAAAATGTCTATTTTTTGGGTACACGTTAAGCTTGTTCTTCCAAAATTTCAAGCCGCGCATTGTTATGCCGAAAATTCAAGCTAGCGTCTCTGTCTATCGTGCTGCGAAACTCCTGCCTCTTCAACCCACACCTTGTTAGCCCGAAATATTTAAGATATATCTTTGTCTCATTGTGCTCCGACAACTCCCTCCATCTCAACCCGCGCCTTGCTATTCCGAAATTACAATGCGCGCGAAAATTCCCACCTCCTGTGAAATCCCGACATGCGAAATGCCCGTGGTACCCCTGAACCGAAAGAACCGCCTCAAATCGGTGGGGTACTTTCGTAACTTACCCCACATTTCGAACAAGCGCGTCTCTAAGCCATGGTTCCCCACTGCCATCCCATCTGCCCACCCATTCGTACACCGAGGCCGCGAAAACCCACGACGAAACCCCACACCCTGCTCCGTCCGCCACCCAGACGGAACCTCTTCCCCGACGACATCGTCAATAGCAACACCTCGACGTCCCTCATCCATCGTACCAGATGAGGATCCGTCGTCGATCTCATCGTCCCGCCGGTTCAGCCACCCCGTCCTCCACCTCCAAGGAGCTGCCCCGACATTCCCCTCGTCTTTCGCGCCACCTCCATTCCCACACCGCCGTCTTCACCTGCACCACCGGAAGAGCATCATCATCACCGTTTCCTCGGATGAAGCTGCGGCCTAATCGGCGCCACCAAGGAGGTTGTACACTAGTCACCGCATTTTCTTCTTGATTCGATCTCATGGTGCTGCCGGCGCTCGGTCCCGAGCCGACACAGCGCGGCTCCATCCACGACGGCGTCGCCGACCACTTCCTCCATGGCGTCGCTCCCTCGGCGGCGATGTCCACATCAGTAGGAGCTACTGCTGCTTTAGCTCTTGCTTGCGCTGCTGCTCTGCTCTTACTCTCGGTCCCCTGCCTAGTCTGCTCTTGCAATTGCTCTTGCTCGCGCCGCTGCTCTCGCTCTTGCTCTTGCTTGCGATGCTGCTCTGATTTAGCTACACTTCAGTCGACTGAATCGACTTTTTGGTCAGTCGATTTTCAGGGGGTGGGGGGGCTCACCGAGGTGAAGGAAGAACCAGCCGCAGCGGGGAGGGGGGCTCGCTGGAGAGGTACCCCACTATCTATCTTAGGGTTCAGGATGGGGGCGGTGGTCGCCGGCTGTGGCGGGGCATTGGCGTGGCGGTGGCGTGGGGATCACCGGAGAAAAAGCTTGGCATGGGGGGCCTAGAGGGATGGCCGGGGCGGCGGCAGACCGGCGGCGGGAGTGTTTTCAGGGCGGGCGGGGTGGCGCACCGCTGGCCGCGGGAGGTTGCTGTTTGGCTGGTGGTGGCTGGCGGCTCAGGGGGGTGGAGGTTGGAGATGAACCGCGGGTCCTTGATTTCGTATCCAACGGCTGCAAAATCGACTGACCAGAGATGAAAAAGTCAGTCGACCGACATGTAGCCTCACCTTGCTAGTGCATTCAGTTTCGACAGCAAAATTCAGTTTTGACAGCAAAATTCAGTTTCGATAGTTAAGTTCAGTTTCGACAGTTAAGTTCAGTTTCGACAGTTAAATTTAGTTTCGACTGTTAAGTTCAGAGATAAGTGGCTGATGTATTTTACATCTAGCACTTTGTGGTTATGTATTTTACGTCATGTATTGGAGATGCTATTAGAATTCCACTCAGGTTAACGTTGTTTGTTGTCTCTCTTGTCCTGCTTCAGCCTCGGCGTCGTACAACTCACCGAAGCTGCTCCAACGACGAAACCCTCCATCACAGCGGAGCAGTACCTCAGGCTCCATCTCCAGACGCCTAAGATCTTCTTCCCCTCCTCCGACAGCCAAGTCAGCCGAAGTATCCTCACCGGCCAACCCAATCACGCTGAGATCGACATGGCTTCGCCAAAGAGGTTGTACACTTGTTGCATCTCTTTCTTACTCTAAATGTTATATATATTGTCCACTGAGCGCTCGTAGTAATGGGAAATACGATTATTTTATTCTACTATATGACAAGCAGTGAGGTACCAGGCAAGTTAGCTATCCGTGATGAACTCTCTTGAACGCAATCATTTTTTATCTCTGCGCATTTGAGCTGTGAATTTGTCGACGGGCCTGGGAGTTGAGCTAGTATGGCAGTGGCCTGGGTCCAAAGTAATAGAAGTAGCACAAAAACATTTTTTTAGTGTAGGATTTTCCTTGCTCAAGCCTGCCTACTAGAATCGCCAGTGCCTGAAAGGAAAAGTGAATGAAAAACATCGGAATTGGAAAGTTTCCTATGGTACAACTTTTCATGAATTTGGTGCAAAGGAATGGAGCAAAGGAAAACTGTAGGATTTGTTCCTTTAGTGTCTCCTTGAAAGAAAAAACCGTAAGAATTCTAATTTCCACGTCTCCTCCTTTTCATATTCCTATTCATCGAGCACAAGACTAAGAGATAGTAGCGTAATAGCATTATAACCGTACATTTTCTTGTGGTTTGACTTAATCTCACCATGCTTTTTTTGCATCCTGTGATCTTCCAATTGTTGTGAATCAAACACCCAGATTGGCAGAAATCCTGTGTTTTTAAATTCTCTATTTTGCACATGCATTCCTATCTATTTCCTATCCCTGCATTGTTAGAATCCTCAAATTCAAACAAGCCCTTACTCAATTACTTCTGTTACAGATATGTGTCAAAGAAAACCTTGTGTGGTTTGTCCTGCTCCTGCGACGCTATGTTCCACCCCAGCTCAGCTGCTCCAACAACAGAAGGGTTCACCACAGCAGGGATCCGCTCTCCAGACTGTCTTTCGCCACCTCAGATCTTCTTCCCCGCCGCCGGTAGCCACGACAACTGCATTACCATCATCAACTGAGCAGATGACCTTGAGGACTACACGGGTCCGCAAGAGAGGTCGCACTCTTCTGTGTCTGCTTACATTATGCGTCGCTTAATATGATGACATGCTACATTATCATCGTGTTCACCTATTAGACTCCGAGTCAGGTCCAAACTAATGCTGAAACTTGAGTTTTGAAATGGTTGTGGGGTACATATTGGGGCAGCAATCAGTACTATCTGTCTACTATCTGGTTAATCTCCCGTGTCTACTATGAGTTTCATGTTGGGTGCAAACAAACATTAAAGGAACCATTATCTGTATTTTTTAACTAAAGCTATTATCTTCCTGCTATCATTGTTTTTGGGTCTATCCACAGTTTGCTACCATCACTCTGGATTTGTGCATGCACTCCTTACATAATCTCACTATGTTTTATTCCTATGCATGCCAGTTATTGTACACAATGGAACTGATCATGTAGAGCAAAAGAGACGAGCCTTGCGTGGTAATAAAATTTCATGCAGACGTCGTTCTATGGTTGGCACAAAGGCAGCCCCCCCTCCACCCATTTCGGATCGTAATCAAGAGGAATATAGCTGTTCTGAGGGGGATTCAGAAGGAGAAGACCACTCCTATTTACCCCATGAGGTCTTCGCTCTAACTTGGCATGCTGATGTTGGTAATATCATGCATATGGTGCCATGCATTGCTTACTGTATACATTAAAGATGTCATCTTCTTAATTTAGACATGCTTTGTGTCAATGCCATCTGTTTAGTTTCTTTATCGTATATGTGAATCATGCAATGCCATCTTGTCTAGCCAAGCATCATATATATGAATTTTGCAATGCCACCCTGGTTAGTCAGTCATCTTATATGTGAATTATATCATGCCATCATTTTTTTATTACGTGTTAAATTTGTCAAAAATTTTAGTAAATTCAATTACTCTTCCTGTGCATCAGCCATTCGGCACGGTCATGGAAAAATCTGGAGCGGAAACAAGGTCTTCAGAGCAGACAATGCTATCTGATGAAGCGCATGTCTTGCTGGTTACCGATAGCTCCTCAGAGGAGGATTCAGAGACAGATGACCAGTCATATTCCCGCCGCCCTGAGGTGCATGCCCTAACTTGGCAGGGTTATGTTGCTCATATCATGCGTATGGTATCTTGCATTGCTATGTCATTTGCTTAGTTTAGACATGCTTTGTGTGAATGCCACTTGTTTAGTGTCTAATTACGATATATGTGAATTATGCTATGCCATCTTGTTGCAAGACATTATATATGTGAATTATGCAACGTTATCTTGTTGCAAGGCACTATGTATGTGAATTATGCAATGCCATGCTGTTTAGGCAAGCGTCAAATATGTGAATTATATCATGCCATCCTTTTTTTGTATTTCTCATTGCTTTTGTCGAAAATGTTTGTATATTCAACTGCTCTTCCTATGCATCAGCCATTTGAATTGGTGATGGAGAAATCTGGAGTGAAAAAAGGTCTTCAGAGCAGACAATGCTACCTGTTGAAGCAGATATCTTGCTGGTTATAGATAGCTCTTCAGAGGAGGATTCAGAGGCAGATGGCCAGTCCTATTATCCCCCTAAGGTGTATGCTCAAACTTGGCAGGGTTATATTACTCATATAATGCATATGTTGTATTGCAATGCTTAGTTTTTACATCATATACACAATATTGAATGCCATCTCCTTAGTTGACACATCATATATGCGATTGCCCTCTGCTCACTTCCTTAGTATATAAATCATATATGTCAGGACCCCGACTCAATGCCACATCGATCTCTTTGCGGCCTCACGCACGGTATTCCACGGGTGTCGCCTTACCTTTGCCCGGGACCGTTTGCGCCTCTTGGCTCACGTATATGATGGTGTTGCTAGCATCCATATGATAAAGAGCCCGGGCTGACATGGCTAGTCGTAAACCCAAAGTGGCACAGACTTACAGGGACAGGCATCCATGACCCAGCATCGAACGTGTCGGTCATCAGCGAGTGAATCCAGGCTGTAGCACTGGGCTAGCAGGACTCCGGTGAACCGGGCTGTAGCGGGCTAACAGGACTCCGGTATTCATCGCGTGACATTTCCCCGAAGGGACAGACACAGGAACGAAGAAGGACACATGCCGGCCAGCCTAAGTGTTCCGGAGCAGTAGCAAGCTACCATGGCTCGGTGGAAACACTAGGAGACATTTCCCGATAAGAGAGGCTACTAAAGATAAACAACTACATAGTCAGATCCCACACATACCAAGCATTTCAATAACATACACACAATATGCTCGATATGTGCAAACACAACATGGCATCACAACATGACTCTACGACTCAAGTAATTTATTCAATAGGCTCCGAGGAGCGAGACATTACAAACATGGGTCTCATGACCCAACAATCAGAGCATACAAGTCAAAGCACAAGCGGAAGCTATCATGTCTGAGTACAGACATCTATAAATGAAAAAGGCTGAGAAGCCTGACTAACTATCAGATCCTGCCGAGGGCACAAGATCGTAGCTGAGGTATCAAGCTAAACGTCGAAGTCCACGCGAAACTACTAGTGAGACCGAAGTCTCTCTGCAAAAACATAAAATAGGCAAACGTGAGTACAAATGTACCTAGCAAGACTTACATCAGAACTATCTACATATGCATCATTATCAACAAAGGGATGGTGGGGTTTAACTGCAGCAAGCCAGCTTTGACTCGGTGGCTATCCTGAACTACGACTGCAAGTAACTCTTTTGAGGTGGCGCACACGAGTCCACATATTCCCCATATCAATACACCACTATGGATCCGCTCCCGTCTCCCTACGAGAACGCCATCCATAGCACTCACGCTTATCTTGCGTATTTTAGAGTATCCACTTTCACTTGTCTATGAACTGATATAAGCAACCCAGAAGTCCTTTTCCGCGGACACGGCTATTCGAATAGATCATATTAACCCTGCAGGGGTGTACTTCTTCACACACGCTCTCACCACTTACCGCCGTTTACACGACATGTACTCGGCAACCTTCAAGCGGAAGCCCAACGTGGGTGTCGGCCACGGCCTGCCTAAACACTCAAGTCTCTAGTCCAGGTTTATCGCCTATTCGGGTTCCATCCATGAGGAGATCCGGCCGGAGTTTCGCTCACAGCCCCAAACGATGTGAACAGGGTTCCCGAGACACCAAACGGGCGCCCGGTACACCGTGCCACGTGCCTACCGCATCACAGCCCACCCCTACGGTCAGCGCTGCGCACGGCCTCCAGCATACTACAAACACCAGAAACTACTTGCAACTCCTGGACAGAGGACAAGGGTGATCAAGAAGCCGAGAGGGTCCATTGGTTTCGGGCCCAATGCGTGGTAGCAGCTGAATCATGGATCACAAACACAGAACTCAGTTCCTGAGAACGGCTGCAGTGAGACAACCCACCATGTACTCCTACATGGCCTCTCACCGCTACCTTTACCAAATCGTGTTCACACACTTAGCTCACACACAGTAGGACATGTTCACACACCTCTGATTCATCCCCGATGAATCAGTCCTGACTCAACTCTAAGCAGTAGCAGGCATGACAACAAGCAAGAATGAGTAGGCACAACAGGGCTCAAACAACTCCTACTCATGCTAGTGGGTTTCATCTATTTACTGTGGAATGACAGGTCATGCAGAGGATAAAGGGGTTCAGCTACCGCAGCAAGTAACAGATGAATCGTTGTTGTCCTAATGCAGTAAAAGAGAGCAGGAGCGAGAGAGTGGGATTGTATCGGAATGAACAAGGGGGTTTTGCTTGCCTGGCACTTCTGAAGATAACATTGAGTCTTCATCAGTGTCAACGATCACATCATCGATACAACGTCTATCGAGGGGGAACAACACCGGCAAACAGAAGGAAACACAATCAATGCAATGCACAATATGATGCATGCTATGACATGGCAACATGCTGGTGTTTTGAGCTGATGCAACTAGCAACAAGTTAAATGGGGTTGGTTTGAATACAAGATTCAAATTCAAACTCCATATGTGATTATTTAAATACCATTTAATTGATTTGTGCTAAACAGCATCTATAAGTTGTTCTAACATGCATGAAAATGGTACAGATGGAATCCTTCAATTTTTCTGATAATTTTTCATATATAATTTATTTAATTTGGAGTTACGGTTAATTTTCTATGATTTATTGAAGTTTAGGGCATTTTCTGAAAATAATAAATCATTTAAGAATTATTTAAATTCCAGAAAGGAATTATTGCGTCATCATGACCTCATAGTGACGTCAGCAGGTCAACGGGCGCCGTCCAGGTCAAACCTGACGTGTGGGGGCCACACGTCAGTGACACAGGAACTAATCCCGGTCAAACCCAGCGCTGACTGGGGTTTGACCAGGTGTAGGGCCCACAGTCAGTGGCCTAGGGGGTTGGTTAGTGCGTCATTAGCGTTTAATGACGTCACCACGTCACCAGCCACCGGAGTGTCGCCGGCGACGACCACGGCCGACAGCGGAGATGCACCGTGCGCTCGCTACGGAGCACCATTTGACGTGCGGTTTGCTCCTACGGGTTCCTGGGAGGAAGGCGCATCTAAAGAGATAAGCGACAGCAACTGGGGTGGCCGGAGCTGCCGGCGGCGAGCTCTTTTGCGGCTGCCGGAGTTCGGCTATCGACGGGAACCATGCCACAGAGCACGGGAGGAGCAGCAGTTGGGTAATTTGAGCTCCTTCGGATGCACTGAGCGCGTTGGCGGGCTCATAAGCAAGCGGCGACGGCTGTGGCCGCGACGGCGCCATGGACGGCAGCGAGGGATTCTCGGGCAAGGTGGTGGGGCTAGCTAGAGTGCGCAAACAGGAAAAAGATAAGAAGGGGGAGATGCGGTAGCTCACAGGGAGGCCGGAGAGCGGTTCAGTGGGCTCGGGGAAGCGTTGATGGTGGCGAATCGACGGTGAAGATCCTCGGCGGCCGGCGAGGGGGAAAACGTCGGGGGCGGCGTTCCGGGGCTCTTCTGGTCGCGTGAGACGACGAGGAGGACGAGGGAGGACCGGCGGAGCTCGAGGGCGTGTCGGAGAGGCTTCGGGACGGCTGCGGCCGTGCGAGCGCTGGTCGGCGGCGACGGGGCTCTGTTCGGTCGCGGGAGGGAGAGGGAGCAGAGGGGGATAGGGACGGAGGGACGGAGCGAGGAGAGTGAGAGAGGGAGCCAGGGGCTGCGTGGCGTGAGGGGGAGGCTCGGGAACGCCTCGGTGGAAGCAGGAGGTGGCCGAGGCGGCATCGGCGCTCGCCACCGAGCTGCTTCGGTGCGAGGGGAGGAAGATGACAAGGGGGAGGAGGTGGGCTGGGCCGCTGCTGGCTGCACAGTGTTGGGCCAGGTAAGTGGCGCCAGGTAAGCTTCTGTTCTTTTTATTTTTACTGTTTTCTATTTTCTGTAGTTAGTTTTGATTTAGTTTAGCAACTAAATCATTTAAATAAATTCTGTAGATTTTTATGTGGCTTGCTAAAATATATACAAAGCCACTCACAAACTTCCAGAATTATTGGAGTCATATTTAATATATATTAAAATATAAATCCAAAGCAAATAGTTATTGGATTAATTCAAATGACCAAAATAATTATCTCTGTGACTCCAAAAATATTGGTTTAAATTTTACCTCTTACCAATATTTCCATGGAATAACAGGAACATTTTCTTGGACACATTTGAGAAGATTTAATTGTTGGTTATTTTTTAGAGGTTTCTGAGGCTTTGAAAATTCCTCAATTCAAATTTCATTTGAATTTAAACATGATGCAGCAAGAGGTCTAGCCTAGTGCATTACCAGAAGCTAGGGATGTGACAACTCACCCCCACTAAACAAGAATCTCGTCTCGAGATTCAAGCGTAGGGTAAGGTGAAGGGGGAGCGCAAACTAGCACAATCTTCACGATCCAGGTTGCACTTCAAATGGACGTTGATTCGTTCACCATCATTGTCTCGAGGTCTTGCTCTGAGAACTCCAACTAACATGACAACGAGAGGAAAAGAGAGACCCTAAAAGAATGGTTCTTCTCGAAGGTCGAACAACTCAGGATTAACTCACGGAATGAGACATAGCAACATCTCTCGAGCTGAGAGGCGAAGCACACATCCATAGGAATGGAGTGAAGCAGATGACGAAGGTTCACTAGGTAGACAATAATTCCACACTTAAGAAGGTGGTAAACGATTGCCAACGTAGCAAGGAGTTGTGTTGCCATGATACCATAACGATGCACCTTAGGGAGGGTGACTCGTAGAGATATCCCCTTAAGTGGCAAAAAGAATTACTTTTGATTCAGAGATCATTGAAACTCTTTAAACCAGCCTAAGGCAATTCTCGAGCGATCATTTGGAGGGGGTCGGTAGAATGGCATACTCGGACTTGGATGATGTGGATTACCTTGTTGAAGACAACGTAATGGATGAATTTGCTTATCACCGGAAATGGAAGAGACCCATGGTAGAATGGCACATTGGCGGTGCAAGTTGGGAACAAAATGCAAATGCTGGGAATGATTCTGGTAACTGGGGAAGAACCCAACAATAGAGAGTGAGTTCACTGTTTGAGAAGGTCATAGCATTGCCGAGGGAACTGAGAGCATCCCAGTTAGAGCCGATGATAACACGTAGCGCTTGTGCGTGCTCTCAAGAACTTGAGCATTTCCACAATCATCAAGGTTTTATCAACAACCGCGTCAAGGGTGCTGACAACACAACATACTACCATGATGAATAGCGATGGACGATGCAGATGCGAAGGAGGATAACACTTTCTCAGATTTCACCTTAGCGAGGCCAAGCAAATAAAATCTGGATGATCGACCGAGAGACATTTAGCACTCCGCTTCTAATGTTCTCCTTGATGTGCTAGCGTAATCCACCCATAGATATGGTTTGATATCTAGAACATCAAGTAAAAAGGTCGGACTTCGGAACACAGAAATCCATAGGGCAACTAGGGAGTAATCCTACGAAATCCCTATGGGGAGGTGGCCAACTTCATCAATCAAGATATTATAATAACAGGTCTTCCGGCTGGGTGTGTTGGCCACGACATCCACTTTACCGGTTTCCGAGGGACCGATATTATAGTTCTTGGGAAATGTTCCAAACCATCATATCTGCCTGAGATTCAGATCTGGTTGGTGTTAGGATATTCCAGACTCATCGAGTCTAGGAAGGAAAACGAAAGTTTGCAACACAAATCGACGAGATGACGTTGCGAGATTCTCGGGAAATGAACTACGATAGCAAGCTCCAAAACATGAGCTGGTTCTGCTACAAACATGTGAACACGTTGTCCCAGACAAGCATGACCACGTGGTAGTCTTACAATAAAACACTACCGAGTTCCGGGGGAAAACCATCATCGAGGATATCGAAGTCCTTGCATAAGGTATACTCTTAAGAAGGAACTTCTTCTCCTTGAACAAATCAATCAGTGGCTTGGTGTGCTCGGGACACATATAGAATGGAGGTAGCTAATCTCACAATCCAATGTATACTTCACACATGCATGACTGACTTGGGATGATTCCAAGGAAGCAAAAACAATCTTTCTCGGATACACGGCGGCAACTTACACCAAGTGCACGTGAATTAGAGAAAGTCACATCTTTCATCCGGACATATGCTCCATGAGCTAGCATGAACAAATGCTTTCAAAAGTTTCCAACAGTAGCTTAATGTTCAGCAAAATTATGGAGAAGACAAGGATGTTGTCAATGGGCACAACAACAAATCATCTGGGTTTCCTTTTTAAAAGGAATTCCATAGTTAAGTGAACAAGTGATAGTATTGGTCAGACCCAAAAGATATAATGGTGTATGCTCGAGGGATCAACCATGAGTAAGACAACATTACGAATATCGTTGGTTCTGGTCTGATTGGATGATAGCCCATACTCAATCAAAGGTTTGGGTAAGACAATAGATCCAACAATTGTTCACAAGGACCAATTGATGAAGATATCATCTTTCTTCAACACACACATACACACACAAAAAAGATATCCCTTAACATGAACTAAGTCGGACAAGCTTTTATCTTCCAACTCTCCAAGTTGTTGTTTAGCTTATCCAACTAGCTCAGGGTATCCAACATGGATTCTTGGAGAAGGGGTGGTTTACAGGAATAAACCAACTTGATCACGAACTCAACATAGCGGTCAGGTGACAACCTGGTAATACTTCTGAGAAGATATTCAGAAAATCACGAACCACCGGTATGTTACTAAGCTCGAGAACAATCTTGCTTTTCAGGGCAAGATGATATGATCAATAGAGCAAGGATTTGAAATAATCCTAACTCATCGATCGAGGAGTGAACCAGGAGAATGGACTAGGTAGTACGATCAATCTTAGAATGATGATTCAATAACCAACACACTAAGAATGAAATTATTGTCCTTTAACTACCAAGCAACAAGGTTGCTAGGAGTATTGATTTCACACATCACGATTCACTTGTCGACATTCCGGTTATAACCACACGGAACCGAGGAATGAGTAATGATGGCGAGAAGTATCACTGTACCAAGAGTTCATAGGATGGTGTGCAATTCCTATAACAATCCCGATATAAAAGATGGTAATACTCCAAGGTAGAACAGAACAAAAGCTGAGTTAGCAATTTGATCTATGAAGCACAATTGCTTTGACCCAATCCTAAATATGGAAGAGGTACTGGAGTTTGTTTCTCCTAGTCATTCCGCGATAGAATGGCTTGACGGACCACAAGAGTAATAGGCATCGATGAACGAATGCACACATAATCTTGACTATCAATTGATAGGCGAGGGTCAGAGGACAACTAAAGAGGGACAACTCAAAGGAACATACGATTTTCTGAGTTGTGGATACATGGTTTAGCATGTCGAACGAAGTTCAACATAATTCTTCCGGATAACCCATGCAGAAAGGTAGAACTGGCAGAGCCACAATATATAATGGAGAACTCATCAAGAATAATCCTGTTGTGATATTTCAGTTCAACGAGGAACTTCTGCCATAAGTAGTTCATGGTATTTGGAAGAAGAAGATACCACAGACTTCAAGGACTATCGCAAAGGTTACTAATATACTAAAGGCACTAGCAATTACTATCAACATGAAGTAGGTAGAGTGAATCTCGGGTTCAAGAACCCAGGAACAGAATACCTATTACTAAGTAGCATCACGGAATGCTTTCGAGAATAAAGGCCAGAATCTCACACTGGGAACACAAAACGTTGCTAGATTACTAGGTGACTCCCTAAATACCTAGGGTCATAACAGTAACTCCAACATAAATGTCAAGGCAATAGAATACCTCAACTCAACAATTAGTGTGATTGAGCTGGCATAAAGGAACATCGAAACCAGAGGGAAAGGGATTTTGCAAATGCATCAGACTCTTTGGAAACCTGGGATGACTCGGACAGCATAACGGTTGTAAATGCTCAGAAAAGATTTGAGACATTCACAAAAATGGTGGCATAACCACTCAGAAGTACAATATCAAGGTTTCGAGATCAATGATTAACATACAGAAGTACTAGGAACTGAAACGAGGTTTAAGTCCAACAATCTATAAGTCTACGGGTTAGTAACACGTGATCCTGATAGAAAGAAAAGATAGCCAAGTTCTTAATTCCCGCAGGAAAGATAAGATGACTCAGATCAGAAGGCATAAGGTATAAGGAGTAAAAAGAGCCTTACGTTCCATCCCACAATCAATTCCCTTACGTAACTAAAGAATTTCTAGACTCAACTTCGACCAGTTTGGCTTGGTAATCCTACAGGCAGTCAAGCTCTGATACCAACGCTGTCAGGACCCCGACTCAATGCCACATCGATCTAGCATGTAACACCTCATATCACTTTGCGGCCTCACGCACGGTATTCCACGGGTGTCGCCTTACCTTTGCCCGGGACCGTTTGCGCCTCTTGGCTCACGTATATGATGATGTTGCTAGCATCCATATGATAAAGAGCCCGGGCTGACATGGCTAGTCGTAAACCCAAAGTGGCACAGACTTACAGGGACAGGCATCCATGACCCAGCATCGAACGTGTCGGTCATCAGCAAGTGAATCCAGGCTGTAGCACTGGGCTAGCAGGACTCCGGTGAACCGGGCTGTAGCGGGCTAACAGGACTCCGGTATTCATCGCGTGACATTTCCCCGAAGGGACAGACACAGGAACGAAGAAGGACACATGCCGGCCAGCCTAAGTGTTCCGGAGCAGTAGCAAGCTACCATGGCTCGGTGGAAACACTAGGAGACATTTCCCGATAAGAGAGGCTACTAAAGATAAACAACTAGATAGTCAGATCCCACACATACCAAGCATTTCAATAACATACACACAATATGCTCGATATGTGCAAACACAACATGGCATCACAACATGACTCTACGACTCAAGTAATTTATTCAATAGGCTCCGAGGAGCGAGACATTACAAACATGGGTCTCATGACCCAACAATCAGAGCATACAAGTCAAAGCACAAGCGGAAGCTATCATGTCTGAGTACATACATCTATAAATGAAAAAGGCTGAGAAGCCTGACTAACTATCAGATCCTGCCGAGGGCACAAGATCGTAGCTGAGGTATCAAGCTAAACGTCGAAGTCCACGCGAAACTACTAGTGAGACCGAAGTCTCTCTGCAAAAACATAAAATAGGCAAACGTGAGTACAAATGTACCCAGCAAGACTTACATCAGAACTATCTACATATGCATCATTATCAACAAAGGGATGGTGGGGTTTAACTGCAGCAAGCCAGCTTTGACTCGGTGGCTATCCTGAACTACGACTACAAGTAACTCTTTTGAGGTGGCGCACACGAGTCCACATATTCCCCATATCAATACACCACTATGGATCCGCTCCCGTCTCCCTATGAGAACGCCATCCATAACACTCACGCTTATCTTGCGTATTTTAGACTATCCACTTTCACTTGTCTATGAACTGATATAAGCAACCCAGAAGTCCTTTTCCGCGGACACGGCTATTCGAATAGATCATATTAACCCTGCAGGGGTGTACTTCTTCACACACGCTCTCACCACTTACCGCCGTTTACACGACATGTACTCGGCAACCTTCAAGCGGAAGCCCAACGTGGGTGTCGGCCACGGCCTGCCTAAACACTCAAGTCTCTAGTCCAGGTTTATCGCCTATTCGGGTTCCATCCATGAGGAGATCCGGCCGGAGTTTCGCTCACAGCCCCAAACGATGTGAACAGGGTTCCCGAGACACCAAACGGGCGCCCGGTACACCGTGCCACGTGCCTACCGCATCACAGCCCACCCCTACGGTCAGCGCTGCGCACGGCCTCCAGCATACTACAAACACCAGAAACTACTTGCAACTCCTGGACAGAGGACAAGGGTGATCAAGAAGCCGAGAGGGTCCATTGGTTTCGGGCCCAATGCGTGGTAGCAGCTGAATCATGGATCACAAACACAGAACTCAGTTCCTGAGGACGGCTGCAGTGAGACAACCCACCATGTACTCCTACATGGCCTCTCACCGCTACCTTTACCAAATCGTGTTCACACACTTAGCTCACACACAGTAGGACATGTTCACACACCTCTGATTCATCCCCGATGAATCAGTCCTGACTCAACTCTAAGCAGTAGCAGGCATGACAACAAGCAAGAATGAGTAGGCACAACAGGGCTCAAACAACTCCTACTCATGCTAGTGGGTTTCATCTATTTACTGTGGAATGACAGGTCATGCAGAGGATAAAGGGGTTCAGCTACCGCAGCAAGTAACAGATGAATCGTTGTTGTCCTAATGCAGTAAAAGAGAGCAGGAGCGAGAGAGTGGGATTGTATCAGAATGAACAAGGGGGTTTTGCTTGCCTGGCACTTCTGAAGATAACATTGAGTCTTCATCAGTGTCAACGATCACATCATCAATACAACGTCTATCGAGGGGGAACAACACCGACAAACAGAAGGAAACACAATCAATGCAATGCACAATATGATGCATGCTATGACATGGCAACATGCTGGTGTTTTGAGCTGATGCAACTAGCAACAAGTTAAATGGGGTTGGTTTGAATACAAGATTCAAATTCAAACTCCATATGTGATTATTTAAATGCCATTTAATTGATTTGTTCTAAACAGCATCTATAAGTTGTTCTAACATGCATGAAAATGGTACAGATGGAATCCTTCAATTTTTCTGATAATTTTTCATATATAATTTATTTAATTTGGAGTTACGGTTAATTTTCTATGATTTATTGAAGTTTAGGGAATTTTCTGAAAATAATAAATCATTTAAGAATTATTTAAATTCCAGAAAGGAATTATTGCGTCATCATGACCTCATAGTGACGTCAGCAGGTCAACGGGCGCCGTCCAGGTCAAACCTGACGTGTGGGGGCCACACGTCAGTGACACAGGAACTAATCCCGGTCAAACCCAGCGCTGACTGGGGTTTGACCAGGTGTAGGGCCCACAGTCAGTGGCCTAGGGGGTTGGTTAGTGCGTCATTAGCGTTTAATGACGTCGCCACGTCACCAGCCACCGGAGTGTCGCCGGCGACGACCACGGCCGACAGCGGAGATGCACCGTGCGCTCGCTACGGAGCACCATTTGACGTGCGGTTTGCTCCTACGGGTTCCTGGGAGGAAGGCGCATCTAAAGAGATAAGCGACAGCAACTGGGGTGGCCGGAGCTGCCGGCGGCGAGCTCTTTTGCGGCTGCCGGAGTTCGGCTATCGACGGGAACCATGCCACAGAGCACGGGAGGAGCAGCAGTTGGGTAATTTGAGCTCCTTCGGATGCACTGAGCGCGTTGGCGGGCTCATAAGCAAGCGGCGACGGCTGTGGCCGCGACGGCGCCATGGACGGCGGCGAGGGATTCTCGGGCAAGGTGGTGGGGCTAGCTAGAGTGCGCAAACAGGAAAAAGATAAGAAGGGGGAGATGCGGTAGCTCACAGGGAGGCCGGAGAGCGGTTCAGTGGGCTCGGGGAAGCGTTGATGGTGGCGAATCGACGGTGAAGATCCTCGGCGGCCGGCGAGGGGGAAAACGTCGGGGGCGGCGTTCCGGGGCTCTTCTGGTCGCGTGAGACGACGAGGAGGACGAGGGAGGACCGGCGGAGCTCGAGGGCGTGTCGGAGAGGCTTCGGGACGGCTGCGGCCGTGCGAGCGCTGGTCGGCGGCGACGGGGCTCTGTTCGGTCGCGGGAGGGAGAGGGAGCAGAGGGGGATAGGGACGGAGGGACGGAGCGAGGAGAGTGAGAGAGGGAGCCAGGGGCTGTGTGGCGTGAGGGGGAGGCTCGGGAACGCCTCGGTGGAAGCAGGAGGTGGCCGAGGCGGCATCGGCGCTCGCCACCGAGCTGCTTCGGTGCGAGGGGAGGAAGATGACAAGGGGGAGGAGGTGGGCTGGGCCGCTGCTGGCTGCACAGTGTTGGGCCAGGTAAGTGGCGCCAGGTAAGCTTCTGTTCTTTTTATTTTTACTGTTTTCTATTTTCTGTAGTTAGTTTTGATTTAGTTTAGCAACTAAATCATTTAAATAAATTCTGTAGATTTTTATGTGGCTTGCTAAAATATATACAAAGCCACTCACAAACTTCCAGAATTATTGGAGTCATATTTAATATATATTAAAATATAAATCCAAAGCAAATAGTTATTGGATTAATTCAAATGACCAAAATAATTATCTCTGTGACTCCAAAAATATTGGTTTAAATTTTACCTCTTACCAATATTTCCATGGAATAACAGGAACATTTTCTTGGACACATTTGAGAAGATTTAATTGTTGGTTATTTTTTAGAGGTTTCTGAGGCTTTGAAAATTCCTCAATTCAAATTTCATTTGAATTTAAACATGATGCAGCAAGAGGTCTAGCCTAGTGCATTACCAGAAGCTAGGGATGTGACAATATATTTGAATTATGTCATGCCATGATGTTTACATAGACAACATGTATCTGAATTATGGCATGCCAACCCATTTTCTAAAGACATAATATAGTTATATCATCTCATCCTGTTTACATAGTCATCATATTTTAAATTATGTCATTCTATCTGTGAATTATATCATGCCATCATGTTTCCATCGACGGCATGTTTGTGATTTATGGCATGCCAACCACTTTAATAGACCCATCGTATTGTTATATCATGTCATCCCGTTTACATAGTCATCATATTTTGAAGTATGTCATTCTATCTTGTTTAGTTAGCCATCATACATGTGAAATTATGTCATGTTATCCTGTTTAATTAGCCATCATATATGTGAAATTATGTCCTGCTATTCTGTTGGCTTAGACAACATAAATGTGAATTATTTCATGCCCTGTTTTCTTCCCTACTATCCATTGCACCTGTCTATCTTACAATGTCTGTACATTCAATTACTTTTCTTGTTTATCAGCCATTTCAATTGGAGGGAGTGATGGCAGTATCTGTGGGAGTAAAAACACGGTCTTCAAAAACGATCGTGCTACCTGTCGATGCAGATAGAACCATAGTTGTACTTGCCCAAGAACCAGCCCCACCACACATAACCCACACTCATGTAGATTGTACCCCTACCCAGTTGGACAGAGAACCAGCTACACCCCTTCTAACCCCAACCCCAGCAGATAGACACCCAGTTCCCATTGACACAACACCGTCTCCACCACAGAGCACCCAAAAACGAGCAGTTAGTAAGGCAACTACAGTGCCCAAATCACGAGGACCACCACTCCGAACCCGAAGTCAACGCTTAAAGCAGAAGAAGAATTGTTCTCAGGTCAGGTTCCATAGCTATGGTTCATACTACTTTGCTCTTGCATCAATGTATTTACTGATACCAACTAATTTCAAATTTGAAGGATGCAATTGAAACTCCAATGGCGCAACAGGTATGTTTTAAACCTGTTTCTTCAACGTGTTTGGTTGTTTGCTGTTGTAACTTGCTCTATGTTGATTTCAGTTTCAATTGAATAAACAGTTACGTTCTCATGCCATGCACATTACAAGTGTTGTTATTGCTGTGTAGTTTCCCACACTTATATTCTGTCTATGCTGCTTTGTCTTAAATAGATATGATTTGAACTGTATCTATCTTGATTTGGCAACATAAACTAGAATGATATAGACCATACAGTGACCATACTACATAGATATATGTTTGTTTCATGTTGTTATCCTGTCCACCTTACTACTGAACTGGTTTACCAAAATGAGTTTCATATACTACATTGTAAACCTGAGATGTGTTTGTTTGTTTCTCTTTTAGAACGCGGATAAAATATTGGAGAAGAGTACCCTGTTATGCAATGGTAAAGGAAGTAATGCAGATAAGGTTCAAGATAGTGAGACATCCCTGTTGGTCTCCAAGAAAGCTGATAAAAACTATATTGAAGGCACTGAGACAACCCCAAAGTCCTGTCTTGATGTAGTGTTCGAGTAACTGGCTACCAATGCTGGCACTAGCTCTTCGAACACGTTGCCTGAATCAGTTCGGCTTCTTGAGTCTCAACTTCAAGTTGAAAGACATCGATCATATGTTATGCGACAGGAAGTCGAAGGACTGAGGAAGTCCTTGCAGAATTCAGATGCATACTTTCTGGAGCAACAGCAAGCGCTGGAGGACTTAAGCGCCAAACAAGAGAAAGTTAATAAGCTTGCTAAGCATCTTGCCAGCATTATGGGTACCCAGGATATTGTTTCTTGAGCTCTTCTGAAGTGGTTTCAGTTCTGGACTTGTTTTGCTGCGGCATTTATATGCTGCTGTGTTCCCTATATTTGCACTGGTGGCGAACTTTGATGCCCAGTGGATGTAATATGTGTAATAGCCGTGATAGCCTAGTGTAAGTTGCTTGCTTATTTATTTCCTTGTTGTCTTGTTTATTTGTTTGCTTGTAGGTAGTGCAGTTCTTTTTCTACGGTTTGCTAGTGGCTGCAATAACCTATTTTTTAAAACTAGGCCACAATAACCATGGGCTAATATTTACTGTAGTGACACTGGGCCTCCTACGGGCCGTAGAAATAGTGGGCCTTCTACGGGCCGTATAAATAGTGGGCCTTCTACGGGCCGTAGAAACAGTGGGCCTTCTACGGGCCATAGAAACAATGGGCCTTCTTCGGGCCGTAGAAACAATGGGCCTTCTACAGGCCGTATCATCAATGGGCCTTATACGGGCCGTATGATCGATTGGCCAAACATGGGCCAAATAGACCACATTCTGGCCGTAAACGGGTTAGAGTTGGAATCGTCCGTTCATGGGCCGACCATAATGGGCCATCGTTAATAGACCACATTCTGGCCGTAAACGGGTTAACGTATTAACGTATTAACAGCCGACTATAACCACGGGCTGAATTTGGCCCACAAGCAGAAAATGACAGTAACGGGCCGTAAGTAAAAGAATGCCGAAAAATAGCCCAAGAATAAATGGGCTCTGAGAAGGCCGAAAGATAACATGGGCTGGAAACGGCCCAACGGAATAATGGGCCGCTAATGGGTATTAAGTGATACACTGTTCTTTACGGGCCAGTTTCACCACGGGCCGTTAATGGGTGTAAAGTGATACACTGTTCATTACGGACAGTTTCACCACGGGCCGTTAATAGGCCAAGAGTTACATAGGGCCTCATATGGGCCGAAGGACGTCATGGGCCATACATGGGCCAGAAGTGAAAATGGGCTGGAATCATATTGGATGGCCCATATGACGCTACTGGGCCTAATTCGAATAGGGCGTAATGGGCCTTGGGTTAGCGGGCTATAAATGGGCTATATGTGAACATGCCGTTAACAGGCTTTCCATGGGCCGGCCCGCCACCTTTTGACCAAGTTATATGGGCCGGCCTTTTCACAGGAATGGGCCTCTGTTGAGCCGTGCCACGTGTCGATGTATCATAGGCACCTTCTGTCCAATGAGTGGATGACACCTGTCCCAGCGATGAGCCGACACGTGTTCCCTCCAGCCAATGATGATTTTACACGTGGAAAATCCCCATTGGTCGGGGCTGTTAACGGGTTATCGGATCCAAAACCCGACCCGATAGCTTAACAGTGTTCCGTTACGGTGGATGCCACGTGTCGGTCACCCTTGACGAAAGCACTTCTGTGACGCGCGATTTATCGTCATGGAAGTGGACACTTCCGTGATGATAATTTTGGTAATGTCATGGAACACTTCTACGACAACACATGTATGACTATCTTGATTCTGTCATAAATTTGTCATGGATGTACATGCATGATAGAAAACGGGACCTACTGTGACAAACACGTATCATCACGGAAGTGTATTTTTTTGTAGTGAAAATAATGCAAATATTTGAGGTTATAGTGGCAGTAGTTAGGATAGCAGTACAAAGTGGCATCTCTTTGCATTTATTCTCTAAAAAAGTATAGCATAGCTATATCTAGCAATTTAAATCATGTTAATTTTACAAGTATGTTCAATATGTTGGCTACTGAGTGTGTTCCGTGTGTACATGTTGGCGTTGAACCCTCAATTATATGCTTGTTTGTTATGAAAGGAAAAGTATTTGTACATATGAATGAGTGCCTGTTAATTGTGTGTGTGTGTGTTTTCTCACTTTCACTTGCATCACTCATAACAAAATAGAAATAAAGGTTGCCATGAAAAATGAATGAAGTTGTTATAACTAATTGGCCAGCTGGTCCATCTATCATGGCCAGAAGCACGTCAGTGATGATATGATTTGGCTGGGCAATGCTATTCAGATCTGTAATAGTGTGTGATGCTTGCCTTGTCCCAGAGACTAAGCGAAAGTTCCTAGCTCTCCAGATCCAGCCATGATAGGGGGCTAGGGTGCCATGGCTCGCAAAAAAGGTCTTCCCCTTCCCTCTCGGGGCTTCAACTTGCGCACAGTTGTGGTAGGGCTGGGGGATGCCAATGTGATGGGCCCTCGCCTAGGCCTATCCTTGGTGGAGGGTCAATGGTACTCGAAGAGGTCGAAGCGACACCTTCTGGTTCCTCCTCCGGCATTTCATACTTGAGGATCAGTAGTAGTGTTGGGTCTTAGATCCAGGAGTGGCGGCCCTGCAATGTGCGGGTGGATCTCCAGCGATCCTTGTGGAAGCATTATTTCTTGCCCCCTCCTACTTGTGTGGATTGGAAGGGGTGCGTTGGCGGTTCATCCTGGCGGGTCTGCTTCCGACGGTTGTGGCTAGACCCTGGCACAAATCGAGAGGCCTAGGTCCATCATGGTGGATGCCCTCTCGGGTGGAATCGATGGCCATGGTCTACAGCAAGGTGGGTAGGAGGTTCAGAGCATGCTTTGGTGCCGATGTTGGTAGGACCTGCAGGTGCTGTGCCCCTCTTGGGGATGCAATCATGGTCTCCTATCGCAATCTTCCTATACTCTGTGTGGAAACCATTATCACTTCTTTCGAACCCGATGACGGTTGTACGATGGCACCATCCCCTTGCGGGGCATCGTTGGTGGGTGTGGATTCCTTCGATCATGGCAGCGTTTTTTGGGATGGCTTGAACCATCGCTTGAAGCTTCCTCAGAGCCGGCTATGGGCATGCTTGGTCATCTCCTCTCATTTTACACGTGACTGTGTTGTCTGGTATCCTTGTCCCTTATGTTAGTCAGCAGGGACGTGATACGTCTCCAATGTATCTATAATTTCAGATTGTTCCATGCTGTTTTATTATCAATCTTGGATGTTTTATAATCATTTTATAGTCATTTTAGATCATTTTTTGGTACTAACCTATTGACATAGTGCCAAGTGCCAATTGTTGTTTTTTCAATCACAGGAAATCAATATCAAACGGAGTCCAAATGCCACGAAACTTTATGATGATTTTTTATTGACCAAAAGGAAGAAGTTGAGCCCTGGTTGCACCTGGGGGGAGTCCCGAGGAGGGGACAAACCACCAGGGGGCGCCAGGAGGCCCAGGCGCCCCCCTGGTGGGTTGTGCTCACCTCGGGTACCCCCAGACCGCCTCTTTGATCTATAAATACCCCAAAAATCCCAGAACCCTAGGGGAGTCGACGAAATATTCATCCAGCCGCCGCAGAGTCTAGAACCACCAGATCCAATCTATACACCATCTCGGATGGGGTTCACCACCTCCATTGGTGCCTGTCCGATGATGCGTGAGTAGTTCTTTGTAGACCTTTAGGTCAGTAGTTAGTATCTAGATGGCTTTCTCTCTCTCGCTGAATTCTCAATACAATGGTCTCTTGGAGATCCATATGATGTAACTCTTTTTGCGATGTGTTTGTTGGGATCTAATGAACTTTGAGTTTATAATCATTCATATCTTTTTATATCCATGAAAGTTATTTGAGTTTCTTTGATCTCTTATATGCATGATCTCTTATAGCCTCGTATTTCTTATCCAGTATTTGGGATTTGTTTGGCCAACTTGATCTATTTATCTTGCAATGGGAAGAGGTGCCCAGTAGTGGGTTCGATCTTACGGTGCTTGATCCCAGTGACAGAAAGGCAACCGACACGTATGTATCTTTGCTACTAAGGATAAAAAGACAAGATCTATATCTACCGCCATATAGATAACCAGATCTCGTCTATATCATGTCATCGTTCTTATTGCATTAATCCGTTTTCCATGAACTTAATACACTAGATGCATGCTGGATAGCGGTCGATGTGTGGAGTAATAGTAGTAGATGTAGGCAAGAGTCGGTCTACTAATCTTGGACGTGATGCCTATGTAATGATCATTGCCTGGATATCATCATAATTATTTGAGGTTCTATCAATTTCCCAACAGTAATTTGTTCACCCACCATTTTCTATTTTTCTCGAGAGTAGCCACTAGTGAAACCTATGGCCCCCGGGTCTTCTTTCTCATATATTTTCTTTGTGATCTATTTTATTTGCAACTTTTATTCAGATCTATTAAACTAAAAATACAAAAATACTTTGCTGCACTTTATTTTATTTGCGATCTATTTATTCAATCTATTACAACTTTCTCCCGTCATCACACAATTTCTGGCGACGTACCCCGAAAGGGATTGACAACCCCTTTAACACGTCGGGTTGCGAGGTGTTGTTACTTGTGTGCAGGGGATGTTTACATTGTGTTGCTTGGTTCTCCTACTGGTTCGATAACCTTGGTTTCATTTTTGAGGGAAATACCTATCGCCGCTGTGTTACATCATCCCTTCCTCTTTGGGGAAATACCGACATAGCTTCAAGCGAGATCAAAAGGAATTTCTGGTGCCGTTGCCGAGGAGGATCTTCAACATAACCAGGTTCCTAATCACAAATCTCATCTCCTTGCAATTTACATTATTTTCCATTTGCCTCTCGTTTTCCTCTCCCCCACTTCACAAAAATTTGTCATTTTATTCGCCTCTCTTTTTCCGTTCGTCGTTTTCTCGTGGGATCTGTTTTTGTGTGCTTTCTTGTTTGTGTAGTCATGATGCCTCAAAGAAAATATTATGATGTTCCTTACCCAAATATTTTGATTGAAATTGAGAAAAGTACTAAGGAATATATGACTACACAATTTGAGCATAATAAGTATTTCACTGAAGAACTTAAGGAGCACTCCGTTGTGCTAGATGCTATCACAAAACAACTTGATGATATTAGTAGAGAAGTTTGCAATCTCCAATCTAAGTATGCTTTTGCTAAAAGTTTGTTGGGAAAAATATCTGATGCACAAGCTACCTTAGTAAATCAAATGGCCGCCAAACCAATCTCGTTAGAAGATAAAAGTGATGAAGATCTTAAAATGATTGGTGTTTCTTCTATTGATTCCTTGTTTAGTAAAGTTAAGAATGAGGAAAAAGGGACTGGAGAAGAGTCAACTTTAGGTAGAAGGTGTCCCAATATTTTGGAGGGTGAAAATCTTGTTGAGAAAATTGATGAAAGTGGGTTTGGAGAGGTCAAAACTTTAGCTAGTGATGTGCCCACTGTCGGTGTCAAAACCGGCGGATCTCGGGTAGGGGGTCCCGAACTGTGTGTCTAGGCTGGATGGTAATAGGAGGCAAGGAACACGATGTTTTACCCAGGTTCGGGCCCTCTTGATGGAGGTAAAACCCTATGTCCTATTTGATTAATATTGATGATATGGGTAGTACAAGAGTAGATCTACCACGAGATCAAGGAGGCTAAACCCTAGAAGCTAGCCTACGGTATGATTGTTGTATGATGAAGTTGTCCTATGGACTAAAACCCTCCGGTTTATATAGACACCGGAGAGGGTTAGGGTTACACAAAGTCGGTTACAATGGTAGGAGATCTTGAATATCCGCATCTCTAAGCTTGCCTTCCACGCCAAGGAAAGTCCCATCCGGACATGGGAGGAAGTCTTCAATCTTGTATCTTCATAGTCCTGGAGTCCGGCCGAAGGTATAGTCCGGCTACCCGAACACCCCCTAATCCAGGACTCCCTCGGTATCCCCTGAACCAGGATTCAATGACGACGAGTCCGGTGCGTAGATTGTCTTCGGCATTGCAAGGCGGGTTCCTCCTCCAAATTCTTCATAAAAGTTTGTAAACACCAAGACTAGTGTCCGGCTCTGCAAAACAAGTTTCCACGTATTGCCACAGAGAGAATAATATTAACACAAATCTAATCTGCTGACGTATTCCGCAGCGTGACATCACACTACGGCCAAGCCTTTATCCGAATCGTTTTCACCTTTCCACCTCAGCGTGTTTTGCGAGGCGGTTTCCTTGGCACATCTTGTCAAAGCAGAGATCGTGTCCCCTTTATTTACGGGATTCTCATCAATACGGACATGGGTAACCCAATCGTGCCCGTTAGCATGTCTTCTTGATTAAAGGCGAGTCCCAAACGGTTACGGGGAGGGCTCCTGGTATTCAACCTCTTATAAAGAGACCAGGGCCTTACTCATTTTCTCTAATCTCAAAACAAGTTCGCCCGTCGCCTCGAGTTCCAACACCCTAGGCTCCAGATTCCAGGCGCCTCGGACCTTCGATAATGTCCGGTTCCGACCTTCAAGGCCGATGGATGCCCTCCTCCGGCACGGAGGAGGACATGCTAAAGTTGAGAGAGGCTAAGTTCTTGACCGCCGAAATTTCGCATAGGTTGCCTGCTCAAAGGCAGGATATTCCCAGTCCCCAGCCCGGTGAGAGCGTAGTGTTCATGTCTCACTTCCTTCGGGGGTTAGGCTTCCCGATGGATCCCTTCGTGAGGGGGCTGATGTTCTATTATGGGCTGGAATTTCATGACTTAGCTCCGGAGTCCATCCTCCACATTTCCTCATTCATCGTTGTGTGTGAAGCGTTCCTCTGTGTTACTCCTCACTTCGGATTATGGCTCAAGACTTTTGGAGTGGAGCCGAAGATGATCGAGGGACGGCACGCAGAGTGCGGAGGTGCTGTCATAAGTAAGAATGCTGATGCTCCATGGCCCGAGGGCTCCTTTCGAGGGGAGCTCGACTTGTGGCAACGAGAGTGGTTCTATATCACTGCTCCCAGGAGCACCAAGTGGGTGGAGCCTCCTGCCTTTCGCTCGGGTCCCCCACCACGGCTAGCATCATGGGTCAACAAAGGATTAGGTTGGGGGTTATCCAAAGACGTGCCCTTGTTGCAGGGCCGCATTAGGGATCTCTTAGAAAGAGACCTCAACCTGGTCAAGGTGACGCAGGTCATGCTGATTCACTGAACATTGCCTGGCAAACGTCGCTCCCTTCGTCTGTGGGAGTTTAATCCGGAGGGACCACGAGCTCTCCAGCATTTTATGGGCGCAAAGCCCGTGGAGATGTATAAAATGTTCTTCGGATCACAAGCAATGTGTTTGGATTTGACCGAGGACGCAGGTTTAAGCTGCAATCGCCCGGATACTCAAGTAAGTAACCTTGTGCCCGAACTCGCTATCCATAAAATTGTCATAAATTCGCTCCTAAAAGAGATGTCCTTTTAAACAGGAGTGGATAGCGAAGGCAAAGCTGATCAGGTGTCCGGCTCCCCTTCCTAAGACCAGGCCGGATCCCGTGCTAGTCAGGATGTTGAAGATCGTGCCTTTGGAGGGAAGTGAGGGGGAGGACAAGGAAACTATGGCCTCCTCGAAGGAGGCTGCTCCGAAGGGAGGAACCGATAATTCCTCTCCTAAGGGGAAGACGAGGGCCGCCTCTGACGACCCGGAGACCATGGCCTCAAAGCGGGGGAAAAGGTCCTCGTTAGAGGGTCCGACGCCGGGGAGATCCTCGGCCGAACTACGCCCTCAAAGGGACCAGCCCTCCAGTGAGCCGTAAGTAGAGAAAGATTTTCCTTTAGAGGGATGAGAGAAATCCTTGCTTTTTATCTGAGAAGATTAACCGAAATTTTACTTTGTAGCTCGGACCTCAGCCCTTCTCAGCAGAGCTTGTCTTCGGGGGATTTTCTTCCGGAGATGATGGAGAGTGGAACGCCTGCCCCTGCCGTACCGCCTGGCTAGGCGGGCGACCCTGAGGTGTCGTCGCGGAGGGTTTCTCCGAATCCGGCAGGGGTGGAAGGTAGCCATATGTCCCCCAAGGTTCTCTGCGTCCGGCCTTCGATGGAGGTCATAGGACGAGTCCGGCACCGTCCGATGTACGGTCGAAGGAGCTGATGATTCTGCTGGGGCGAGCTTCTATCTCAGAGGAGCAGCGTGCATTGATGGGTACGGTGATTGGAAGGATTTCGTCCGCAGAAAGCAGATTGCATGAGGCCGTCAGAAGTTTGCTGACGGGTTTTGAGGTACGTTTGATAATGTACTTCTTTGTTAGTTGCGCATAAACAAGATGCGCCCTGTGTAGATAGTAGCCCCTGAGACTCTGTGTGTTGTCAAAATTGACGACGCGCAGAGGATCATAATCCCAGGTCTAAAATGTCTCCTTTGTATACAGGTGGCGAAGTGTCCGGAATCGAGCCGAACTGATGATTTTGCCGAACTAAAGCGGCAACTTGACGTGGCAGATGCCGACATCGCACTCGTCAACAAGCTTTATGCCAGTATCTTACAATGTGTGTGCTTGACACAGATGGTGCGACCGCCGTGGAGATTCTTCAGGTGGAACTTGCCCGAGCTAAGGAACAAGCCAGGAAAAGTGATGCGGCTGCCGAGAAGGCCCTTGAAGAGCTGAGAGCCGAATAGGCTGCTCACTGCCGAAGCAAGAAGGAGATGGCCGAGATGGCCGTGAAGTTAAAAAGTGCTGCTGACCGTTGCAAGTTTCTTGAGAAAAGAAGACCGGGCGAGACAGACGGATTAGAGAAGGCCGTTGCTGATGCCAAGGACGCTCGCTCTGCGATGAGAGGTGCGAAGGAGGAGCTGCGTCAGGCCGAACAGATTGCGGCTGGAAAGCCCTTTATGCTGCGGAGGAAGTTTTGCGATCCGAAGTTTGCTCCGTTGGACCGGATGTGGAGTGCGGAGGACACCTATCTGGATTTGGCAGCGAGTGCTGTTGATGCGACTGAATACTTTCGAGATCAAGAAGATCGCGAAGTGGAAAGGCTTTTCTGGTCGCAGTTCCAGAATCCAGAGCGTCCACTGGCAGTGGACGATCGTCTGGCTCAATGGGCCGAACTGAATAGATTGTCTGGACTCGCCATGAAGTACGTCATGGGTCATCTATGCCGGGAAGATCGGAGCCGAAAAGTTATTTCAGCTTGGTGCAGCAATTCCTTGACGCGGTGCCACATATCAATGCGATGAAGAGGTCAGCATGCATAGAGGGCGCACGGATGGCTCTTGCCCGTGTCAATACATACTGGGCAGAGATGGAGACCACTGTTGTTGCATCCCGAGATTCGGACAAAAGCCGAGTACCCTCCGAGCACTACTTTCAGGAAGTCCTTGAAGGCGCTCGTGTAATAGAGGCGCAGTGCTCGAAGGATGCTATGTTCTGATAGCATATGTAATTATAAAGCAATATTTTGATGAATTGTAGTAGCCTTTTATACTTGTGCCTTCAAGTATTTGGAACACCTCCTGTGCGGCCGTTTTAAGATATATATATATACAAAATCTGAAAGATTGCAGTCGTTGGCTTCAGCCCCCACGCACATAGTGCGGGGGTGCTCGCAGAAGGCGCATTTTCACACTTAATCCAACGTCTTGGTCCTACAAAGGAGGTGATAGCGCAGCGAGCTAGGCAACCGAACTATAATGCTTTAACACTTTCACTTAGCCATAGGAGCTTGACAATGGGACTATTTAGGTAGCCCCTGGTGGCCACTGCGCTCGCCCGAATTCGGGGTGCGTATGTGCCTGGCCGGGAAACAGCCATTCGTTAATGCGGAGGAATCCTACAGATTCCGGAGAGTCATCGAGTGGTTGACCAGTCTCACGCCATATCATGACAGTCGGTTTTCGGCTTTCTGTACTAAGGTGCTCGCCTGGCCGAACCAGGGCACGATCGCAGTAGTTCTCCTGGTGCCGCCTTAGCCGATAGAGCGGAACGTAAGGCGGCAGAACACAGGATCCGGGCAACCCAACATTTGACCAAAATCATGACTCGGAGCTGATGCATATAAGGCCAAACTCGCGATGCCGAACACTCCCTAAGGTATTCGGTCTTTATGAGAGCGGGCGAGGTAACGCTCTGTGGTATAAGCCCCTAGTGTCCAGGTACGCGCAAGAATTCTGACGTGGCCACATGCCAAGATGCCAGCCTCTTCCTTGGTCATAGAACCAGGGGATGTGTATCAACAAGAGATAGTAAAAAAGGTTTACGCGGGGTCTTAATCTGAAAAGAATCCTTGGAACGGGTCCCTACTGCACGTCTGCGCCTATGTCTCCGTTGTGCCGTATCCTAGACGGGCGCAACACGACGTTCATCTGTAAAAAGAGAGCAACTAAGTTGAAACAAGGGCGTGCCGAACAAAAGTTATATGAAATAAACAAAGTGTAAAGTGAAATATGAAAAATTGAGCTTTATTGTCTCTTATTTTATACGTGTAAAGCCCCTAGTGCAGGGGTATATGGCCACTAAGCCTTTACCAACGATACTTTTGTGCCGGACTCGTCTATCCGTGTCCGTGGTCTTAATGACCTGTTCCGATGTTCTGGCTGGTGAAGCCATTGTATTGTGGGGCTGTTAAAGCGGCCGCACAATCCTCCGCTTGGGGGAGGTGTTCTCATTGCTTCCCTTTTAAGGAGATGATGCCGCGTGGACTGGTCATCTTAAGCCTAAGAGATGCATAATACGGTATTGCGTTAAAGCGAGCGAAAGCTTCGCATCCCAGTAGTGCTTGGTAGCGACTTGAGAATGGGACGATGTGGAAAGTCAGCTTTTCGTGACAGAAGTTATCGGCAGAGCCAAAAATAACCTCAAGCCGGAGAAAACCCATGCAATGGGTGTCCGGACCTGGCGTTACTCCTTGAAAGGAGGTTTTGCTGTGGCGAATTCTTTTTTGGTCGATCCACATGTGGCGGATTGAGTCCTAATATATCAGGTTGAGTCCGCTGCCACCGTCCATAAGGACATTTGAAAACTGGAGTCCGCCAATTATTGGATCAAGTACCAGGGCAGTCCAGACTGGGTTCCTGATACTTCTAGAATAATCCAGATGATCGAAGATGATTGGTATTGACAACCAGTGGCGGGATTCCTTTGGGATAGGCCGTGGGGTGCGTACCTTTATGGGCGCCGCACGTTTTGTTATGTGGAGTAAGTTTACTGTTTTTACTTCTTGTGGGAAATTCTTTTATTTCCTGGTACTCTACTTTTGGGGTTCGTCCTCGTCTTTGCTTGGTGTGTCGAGCCCCTTGTGTTCGGCGTTGACTCTGCCAGATTGTTTGAAAACCCAACAATCTCTATGGCTATGGTTAGCAGGCTTTCCGGGAGTGCTGTGTATTTGACATATCCTATCCAAGATTTTGTTTAGGTTGGATAGGTCGTCCTTGTTATCTTGGAGGGGCGGCTTTTTCTGATTCTGTCGTGAGCTTTTGAATCCGGCGTTGACTACCGTGCTCTTCGGACTTTTTTCCTTAGTCCGGCGACGGTCCTTATTGCGTCGCGGTTTTCCGTTTCCATCCCTAGTTTCGGATGTACTTGGATCACTGGTGCTGCATCTTGCCAACCAGCTGTCCTCTCCTGCGCAAAAGCAGGTCATGAGGGTTGTTAGTGCGGCCATTGTTCTTGGCTTTTCTTGGCCGAGGTGTCTCGCGAGCCATTCGTCTCGGACATTATGCCTGAAAGCCGCTAAGGCTTCAGCGTCCGGACAGTTGACTATCTGATTCTTTTTAGTAAGAAATCTATTCCAGAATTGCCGAGCTGACTCTCCGGGCTGTGGAGTTATGTGACTAAGATCGTCTGCATCCGGAGGGCGGACATAGGTCCCTTGAAAATTTGCCCAGAAAGCGTCCTCGAGCTCTTCCCAACTTCCGATTGTGTTTTCAGGAAGGCTTTTGAGCCAATGCCGGGCTGGCCCTTTAAGCTTGAGGGGTAAGTATTTTATGGCGTGGAGGTCATCTCCTCTAGCCATATGTATGTGGAGGATATAATCCTCGATCCAGACTCCAGGGTCTGTTGTTCCATCATATGCCTCTAAGTTTACGGGTTCGAATCCCGCTGGAAATTCATAATCCAGGACCTCATCGGTGAAACATAGGGGGTGTGCGGCACCCCTATATTTGGGTGTGCCGGATTCTGATAATGGCTTTATTGCATTGCTTACGAGAGCTTGCTTTCTTGGCCCGTAAATGGACCTGGCTGGGCCATGATGCGAATCCTTAAGTGGGTCGCATGCCGGCTTAAGTGCGGCGCTGCTTGCCGCTTTATGCTGGCCATGGGGTCGTCTATCCGACCGTGTGGCTTTCTCACTTTTGGAATGCGAGGGCTCTAAGGCCTCCTCGTCGAATTCAGGCAGTAGCTTTCTCTTCAGATAGCTTTTAGTGCGGCGACTGTCGCCGTATTTGTCTACGGTATTGATTACTTTACTCCATCTGATCCTGAGTGCATCTTCCGCAGTTTTTAGCTTCCGCTTCTGCTTTTTCAGGGTGCGTGCAGTTGCAACGAGCCGTTTGTGGAGGTTCTTCTGCTTCGTGGGCTTGTCCGGCGTAGGGTCGTCCGGAATGCCATTTTCGCCGGGGGAGGATGTTCGGTTTCTCTATCCGGGTTGTCCTGTTGGGATGGTTGGTCGAAGGCATGATCATCGTCTACCGGCTCATCCTGCTCTATGGCTGGGTCTTTATCGAGGCAGGGCTTGGGTCGGCGTTTACGCTGACGCTTCGATTGTTTTTCGAGGGATCGGTCCCTCTTTCCATCCCCGTTTTCCTCATTGTTGCTTCCTTTAGGGGTATCCACCATGTACACATCGTGAGATGAGGTGGCTGTCCGATGCCCTGTAGGCGTTGGTTCTTGGTTGTCTCCTGCATTGTCGTCCATACCGTCGATGTCTTCGGAATCGAAGTCGAGCATGTCGGTTAAGTCATCGACAGTGGCTACGAAGTGGGTGGTGGGTGGGTTTTGAATTTCTTCATCATCCGAATCCCATCCTTGCTGACCGTAGTCCGGCCAGGGCTCTCCTGATAAAGAGAGAGACTTTAGCGAATTCAGGATGTCGCCGAAGGGCGAGTGCTGAAAGATGTCTGCGGCGGTGAACTCCATTGTCGGCGCCCAATCGGATTCGATCGGCAGGGCGCGGGGGGCTCGGAGTTCGGAAAGGAATCCGGCTCCTCGGAGTCACGGGCTGGAGTTTGGCTCGATCGCCTCTGAGATCGCAGCCCCTGAGACATCGTCCAACTACTGATCCTTGATCGGCGCAGTGGGCTCCGAATGAATGGTCGAAACCGATGCATGTGCGGCCTCCAAGGCGCTGTTCGGCGGTAGAGCCATATCATGCCCATCGAGACAGTGTGGCGCGCTTGGCTGTGGATCGAATCCGTCGAAGATCAAGTCCCCGCAGATGTCAGCCGTGTAGTTTAGGCTTGCAAACCTGACCTGATGGCCAGGGGCGTAGCTTTCGATCTGCTCAAGGTGGCCAAGCGAATTGGCCCGCAGTGCGAAGCTGCCAAAGACAAAGATCTGTCCGGGGAGAAAAGTATCACCCTGGACTGCATCATTGTTGATGATCGAAGGAGCCATCGGGCCTAAAAGCAACGACACAGAGGAACTCTCAATGAAAGCACCAATGTCAGTGTCAAAACCGGCGGATCTCGGGTAGGGGGTCCCGAACTGTGCGTCTAGGCCGGATGGTAATAGGAGGCAAGGAACACGATGTTTTACCCAGGTTCGGGCCCTCTTGATGGAGGTAAAACCCTACGTCCTGCTTGATTAATTGATGATATGGGTAGTACAAGAGTAGATCTACCACGAGATCAAGGAGGCTAAACCCTAGAAGCTAGCCTACGGTATGATTGTTGTATGATGAAGTTGTCCTGCGGACTAAAACCCTCCGGTTTATATAGACACCGGAGAGGGTTAGGGTTACACAAAGTCGGTTACAATGGTAGGAGATCTTGAATATCTGCATTGCCAAGCTTGCCTTCCACGCCAAGGAAAGTCCCATACGGACACGGGACGAAGTCTTCAATCTTCTATCTTCATAGTCCTGGAGTCCGGCCGAAGGTATAGTCCGGCTACCCGAACACCCCCTAATCCAGGACTCCCTCACCCACTCTTTTGGATTACAAAGACATTGATTATGATAGTTGCTCTTTGATTGATTGTATTTCTTTGTTGCAATCCATGCTAAATTCACCCCATGCTTATGAACAAAACAAAGCTTTTACTAAACATATGTTGATGCTATGATGAAAGCTTTGGAAGAAAAGTTGGAATTAGAAGTTTCAATTCCTAGAAAATTGTATGATGAATGGGAACCTACTATCAAAGTCAAGATTAAAAATTATGTGTGTTTTGCTGTGTGTGACTTGGGTGCTAGTGTTTCCACAATTCCGAAATCTTTATGTGATGTTCTTGGTCTTACCAATCTTGAAAAATGTTCTTTGAATTTGCACTTGGCAGATTCCACTATTAAAAAGCCTATGGGAAGAATTAATGATGTTCTTATTCTTGCAAATAGGAATTATGTGCCCATAGATTTTATTGTTCTTGATATTTATTGCAATCCGTCTTGTCCAATTATTCTTGGTAGACCCTTTTTACGTACTATCGGTGCCGTGATTGATATGAAAGAAGGCAATATTAAGTTCCAATTTCCTTTGAGGAAAGGTATGGAACACTTTCATAGAACTATAATTAAGCCACCTTATGAATCAATCATGAGGGCATCTTATAGATCTCGAATCAGTGATGACAAAACTTAGATCCTTTCTTTATGCCTAGCTAAGGGTGTAAAACTATAGCGCTTGTTGGGAGGCAACCCAATGAATAAAATTTAGTTTTTCTTTTTGCTTTCTGCTCTTGAGTGTTAGCACAATTATGCTACTGTTATTATTGTGTTTTTTGTGTTTTAATTAGTATTTGTGCCAAGTAAAGCCTTTAGGATCTTCTTGGGTGATAGTTGTTTGATCTTGCTGAAAAAACAAAAAGTTTTGCGCTCATGAAAATAATTATCATTTTTTACCAGAGAGGGATAAAATATCCACTCCAATTGCAGTAGATAAGTATACATATTTCTCAGGTCATCCTAACTTTTTGAAAAAGTTGGAGTTACAGAAGTATTCGAAATAGTCAGATTGCTACATACTATTTTGTTTTGACAGATTCTGTTTTCTTTGTGTTGTGTGCTTATTTTGATGGCTCTATGGTTTTATTTGATGAGTTTTTGCCATAGAAAAGTTGGAATATAGTAGATATAATACAAAAAACAAAATATGAATTGGTTTTATACAACACTTATAGTAGTGATTTATTATTCTTATACTAACGGATCACATGAAGGTTTTGTTGAGTTTTGTGAGATTGACGTTTTCAAGTTTTGAGTTATCTTACGATGGATGAAGGAAGGATGCAAGAGCCCAAGCTTGGGGATGCCCCGGCATCCCAAGCTATTATCCAAGAATGAGCAACCAACTAAGCTTGGGGATGCCCCCGAGTGGCATCCCCACTTTCTTCCAACAACTATCGGTATTTTACTCGAGGCTATATTTTTATTCATCACATGATATGTGTTTTGCTTGGAGCGTCTTGTATGATATGTGTCTTTGCTTGTTTTATTTTGTGTTTTAAGTCATCAATCCTTGCCAGACACACCTATTTGAGAGAGCCAAAATTATATCATGACTTGTTAGAATTGCTCTTTGTGCTTCACTTAAATCTTTTATGAGCTAGGACTTGCTCTAGTGCTTCACTTATATCTTTTTGAGCATGGTGTGCTTTGTTATTTTTGAAGAAATGCTCTCTTGCTTCACTTAGATTTATTTGAGATTTAGTAAAATTTTGAAGAAATTCTCTCTTGCTTCACTTAAATTATTTTGAGAGAAAGAAAATTTGTTATGTTCATGATCTTCACTTATATTTGTTTGAGCTTATGAAAAGCAACACATGAAAATTAGTCCCAAAGTGATAGATATCCAAGAAGGATAAAGAAAAAAAAGAATGTCATGAAGATCATTGGACAAAATAAACTTGATTCTTACTAATAGTTTTGAGATATGATGATGTTATATGTGAGTCATCTTGATGAGTAATTATGCTCTAGTAAGAATATTGGTGTTAAGGTTTGTGATTCCCTATGCAAGTACGAAAGTCAATAGTCATGCAATGAAAATTATATCCTACTTGTGGTGCATTATTCGGTGTTAATTATGCTTAATGCTTGCTTATGAGATTATTCGGTTCTTGGTTGGTCGCTTCCCAATCTTTTGCTAGCCTTCATTTTGCACTAAGTATGACCTCTACTTGTTCATCCAAAATCCTTTAAATCAGTTTTTCCACATGAGTCCACTGTATCTACCTATATGCAGTCTTATTTTGCCGTTCTAAGCAAATTTGCATGTGCCATCTCTAATTTTCAAAATAAACTTCTCTTTTGTGTGTTTGTTTCGCTCGCAGAACGGTAATGGGTGGCTAATATTTTCCATGCTGGATGTGTTATTCTCAAGATGAGTGTTTATTCACTTGTCATTGCACGAGAGTAAGGCAAAGGTATTAGGGATACCCAGTCCCGAAATGCAAAAATGAATTTACTTTATGTTGTAAAATAATAAATTCCTTGGAAAGTGAGGGCACCCGTGGATACAGTTAGCCATGGAAAGTGAAAGAATGGTGGAAAAAGGAATAAACTTTATTTTCTGTTTGGGAACCACCTATGGCATATCTAGCATGGAAAGTTTTCGGAACTCTAAGTTGTTTTTGTTCATGGGATGGATACACCTCTCAAAATGTTTTTATCTCTACGTTTTTCGCTTTGAGCTCTGGAACCTCTACAAATCCCTACTTCCCTCTGTGAAGGGCCTATCTTTACTTTATGCAATTTTTATTTTGAGTCTCGATCTTCTCTCATAAAAAGAACCAACTAGGAGGCAATATGATCGTACTTAAGTATTGGGTGTAGCTAATATTCGAGTGTGTTTCATGAATGGATCAATGATTGAGCATGATGGCCTAGGGATAGCTTATTTTAGTGTTGATATTTTGAAAGACATGGTTGCTTGTTGATATGCTTGAGTATCTAAATTATTATGTCAAAACTAGACTATTGCTTTGAATCACATAAAAGTCCAATTGTCCATGCTATAAAGAAAAGAATATGATATGACATGATGAACATCACTCCACATCAAAAATTCTGTTTTTATCACTTACCTACTCAAGGGCGAGTAGGAGTTAAGCTTGGGGATGCTGATACGTCTCCAACGTATCTATCATTTTTGATTGTTCCATGCTGTTTTATTATCAATCTTGGATGTTTTATAATCATTTTATAGTCATTTTATATCATTTTTGGTACTAACCTATTGACATAGTGCCAAGTGCCAGTTGCTGTTTTTCCATGTTTTTTACATCGCAGGAAATCTGATGCGGAGCATCCCACGATCATCCCCATGGATGCACCTACGTCTCCCACGACACCACTTGGACCTATGACAAGAGCCCGAGCCAAGGCTATCTAAGATAAGGTGAACTCGCTCCTTTTCGAACTGCCACCTTCGACACATGAGACATGGCTACTACCTCAAACGGAAACACTATGTGTGCTTAGGTACTTGGAGGAAAGCCACGGAACATCTACATCCAACAGACAAGGTGACAAGGTCACCAAGTGCAAAGGACAAGAAGAAGAGCTGCCACGGAAACTACAGCCACCGGACAACCGGTCCAGGCCAGACGTCTCGCCCCTGAAGGACACACCAGCCCAAGGAAACCAGGCCATCAAAGTCTACAGCGGCTGGACGACCGCCCAGGACCGGACGTCTGACACCTCCGAGGCTCCGGACGACCGACCATCTTCATACGACCGGCGTCACTGCAACAGAACGAAAATAGTGGAAATCCGGAGAAGACCGGACGACCGGACTCCCACGGATGTCCGCTACCTCCACGACAGAACGTAATCTACGGAAGTTCGAAGATCTACGGATGTCCGAACCTCCACAAGCCTCCGGATGACCAACACCTTATGGACGTCCGGCCCCTGGCTGTGTCTAGTTGCGGGCTGAGGCCCATGTACCCTTTCACTTTACCCCCCTTTTGTACTACGACTATAAATAGACCTCTACCTCCTCCTCGCTAGAGCAGCGTTGTGATAGCTCATTTGTGAGATAGAGCCTCGCTCATCCATACAGATCTACTCCTTGAGAAAGACCGCGGCCCCTCTACGGAGAAGATCCTCCTTGGATTCAAGACCCCCTCTTGGGTGGCCCCATCAAGACCTCCTCTCAGAGAAGTACCAGTTACCCTATGTATTGTCCCTTGTTGTTTTTGGACCGTGTGATCTCTATGTGTACTCGGATCTAGCATATGTGTGACTATATCTTGTTGGTTTGAGTGAATTCTTTCATGTTTTCCATCGTGTTATTAGTTGGGATCCTCTCATTTGTGAAAGATCAGCCATCTAGGGTTCCACCCTACATCAAAATCAATATCAAACGGAGTCCAAATGCCACAAAATGGTACGATGATTTTTTATGGACCAAAAGGAAGAAGTTGGGCCCTGGTTGCACCTGGAGGGAGTCCCGAGGAGGGGAGAACCCGCCAGGAGGCCCAGGTGCCCCTAGTGGGTTGTGCCCACCTCGGGTATCCCCCGGACCGCCTCTTTGCTCTATAAATACCCCGAAAATCCCAGAACCCTAGGGGAGTCGACGGAATATTCATCCAGCAACCGCAGAGTCCAGAACCACTAGATCCAATCTAGACACCATCTCAAATGGGGTTCACCACCTCCATTGGTGCCTCTCCGATGATGCGTGAGTAGTTCTTTGTAGACCTTCAGGTGCGTAGTTAGTAGCTAGATGGCTTTCTCTCTCTCTCTCTCTCTCTCTCTCTCTCTCTCTCTCTCGCTGAATTCTCAATACAATGGTCTCTTGGAGATCCATATGATGTAACTCTTTTTGCGGTGTGTTTGTTGGGATCTGATGAACTTTGAGTTTATAATCAGTCATATCTTTTTATATCCATGAAAGTTATTTGAGTTTCTTTGATCTCTTATAGCCTCGTATTTATTCTCCGATATTCGGGTTTTGTTTGGCCAACTTGATCTATTTATATTGCAATGGGAAGAGGTGCCCGGTAGTGGGTTCGATCTTACGGTGCTTGATCCCAGTGACAGAAAGGGAACTGACATGTATGTATCGTTGCTATTAAGGATAAAAAGATGAGATCTATATCAACCGCCATATAGATAAACGGATCTCGTCTACATCATGTCATCGTTCTTATTGCATTACTCCGTTTTCCATGAACTTAATACACTAGATGCATGCTGGATAGTGGTCGATGTGTGGAGTAATAGTAGTAGATGCAGGCATGAGTCGGTCTACTAATCTTGGACGTGATGCCTATGTAATGATCGTTGCCTGGATATCATCATAATTATTTGAGGTTCTATCAATTGCCTAATAGTAATTTGTTCACCCATCATTTGCTATTTTTCTCAAGAGAAGCCACTAATGAAACCTATGGCCCCGGGGTCTTCTTTCTCATTTATTTGCTTTGCGATCTATTTTATTTGCACTTTTTATTCAGATCTAGTAAACTAAAAATACAAAAATACTTTGCTGCACTTCATTTTATTTGCGATCTATTTATTCAATCTATTAAAACTTTTGTTGGGGAACGCAGTAATTTCAAAAAAATTCCTACGCACACGGAAGATCATGGTGATGCATAGCAACGAGAGGGGAGAGTATTGTCTATGTACCCTCGTAGACCATAAGCGGAAGCGTTATGACAACGCGGTTGATGTAGTCGTATGTATTCACGATCGACCGATCCTAGTACCGAAAGTACGGCACCTCCGCGAGCTACACACATTCGGCTCGGTGACGTCCCACGAACTCATGATCCAACAGAGTGTCGAGGGAGAGCTTCATCAGCATGACGGCGTGATGACGGTGATGATGATGTTACCTGAACAGGGCTTCGCCTAAGCACCGCTACGATATTATAGAGATGGATTATGGTGGAGGGGGGCACCGCACACGGCTAAATATAAATGATCAACTTTTGTGTCTATGGGGTCCCCCCTGGCCACTTATATAAAGGAAGGAGGGAGGAGCAGGCCATCCCTCATAGGGCGCGCCCAAAGTGTGGAGTCCTACAAGGACTCCCTAGTCCTAGTAGGATTCCACCTCCCACATGGAATAGGAAAAAGGGAAGGGAGAAGGAGAAGGAAGGAAGGGGGCGCCCCCTTTCCCTAGTCCAATTCGGACTAGTCCATAGGGTAGGGGCGCGGCCACCCTTGAGGCCTTTCTCTCCTTTCCCGTATGGCCCATTAAGGCCCAATACGAATTCCCGCAACTCTCCGGTACTTCGAAAAATACCCGGATCACTCAGAACCTTTCAGATGTCCGAATATAGCCTTCCAATATATCGATCTTTACGTCTCGACCATTTCAAGACTCCTCGTCATGTCCCCGATCTCATCCAGGACTCCGATCAAACTTTGGTACATCAAAACACATAAACTCATAATACCGATCGTCACCTAACATTAAGCGTGTGGACCCTACGGGTTCAAGAACTATGTAGACATGACCGAGACACGTCTCCGGTCAATAACCAATAGCGAAACCAGGATGTTTATATTGGCTCCCACATATACTACGAAGATCTTTATCGGTCAAACCGCATAATGATATACGTTGTTCCCTTTGTCATCGGTATGTTACTTGCCCGAGATTCGATCATCGGTATCCTCACACTTAGTTCAATCTCGTTACCGGCAAGTCTCTTTACTTGTTCCATAATGCATCATCCCGCAACTAACTCATTAGTTACATTGCTTGCAAGGCTCATAGTGATGTACATTACCGAGAGGGCCCAGAGATACCTCTCCGATAATCGAAGTGACAAATCCTAATATCGATCTATGCGAACTCTACAAACACCATCGGAGACACCTGTAAGCACCTTTATAATCACCCAGTTATGTTGTGATGTTTGGTAGCACACAAAGTGTTCCTCCGGTATTCGGGAGTTGCATGATCTCATAGTCATAGGAACATGTATAAGTTATGGAGAAAGCAATAGCAACAAACTAAATGATCGTCGTGCTAAGCTAACGGAATGGGTCAAGTTAATCACATCATTCTCTAATGATGTGATCCCGTTAATCAAATGACAACTCACGTCTATGGCTAGGAAACTTAACCATCTTTGGACACTCTGTTGGACTCGATGCACTAGGTATGACACCTAGATCGGATATGAACTCCTTCATCCAGACTCCTTCATTTTCTGCTTCCGAAGCAGCTATGTATTCCGCTTCACACGTAGATCCCACCACGACACTCTGCTTGGAACTGTACCAACTGACAGCTCCACCATTTAATAAAAACATGTATCCTGTTTGTGACTTAGAGTCATTTGGATCAGTGTCAAAGCTTGCATCAATGTAACCGTTTACGACGAGCTCTTTGTCACCTCCATATACGAGAAACATATCTTTAGTCCTTTTCAGGTATTTTAGGATGTTCTTGACCGATGTGCAGTGATCCACTCCTGGATTACTTTGGTACCTCCCTACTAGACTGATAGCAAGGCACACATTAGGTCTGGTACACAACATTGCATACATGATAGAGCCTATGGCTGAAGCATAGGGAACACCTTTAATTTTCTCTCAATCTTCTGCAGTGGTTGGGCATTGAGTCTGACTCAACTTCACACCTTGTAACACAGGCAAGAACCCTTTCTTTGCTTGATCCATTTTGAACTTCTTCAAAACTTTATCAAGGTATGTGCTTTGTGAAATTCCAATTAAGCGTCTTGATCTATCTCTATAGATCTTGATGCCTAATGTATAAGCAACTTCACCGAGGTCTTTCATTGAAAAATTCTTATTCAAGTATCCTTTTATGCTATTCAGAAATTCAGTATCATTTCCGATCAATAATATGTCATCTACATATAATATCAGAAATGCTACAGAGCTCCCACTCACTTTCTTGTAAATATAGGCTTGTCCAAAAGTCTGTATAAAACCATATGCTTTGATCACACTATCAAAGCGTATATTCCAACTCTGAGAGGCTTGCACCAGTCCATAAATGGATCGCTGGAGCATGCACACTTTGTTAGCACCTTTTGGATCGACAAAACCTTCTGGTTGCATCATATACAACTCTTCTTTAAGGTATCCATTAAGGAATGCAATTTTGACATCCATTTGCCAAATTTCATAATCATAAAATGTGGCAATTGCTAACATGATTCGGACGGACTTAAGCATTGCTGTGGGTGAGAAGGTCTCATCGTAGTCAACTCCTTTAACTTGTCGAAAACCTTTTGCAACAAGTCGAGCTTTGTAGATAGTAACATTACCGTCAGCGTTAGTCTTCTTCTTGAAGATCCATTTATTCTCTATGGCCTGCCGATCATCGGGCAAGTCAACCAAAGTCCATACTTTGTTCTCATACATGGATCCCATCTCAGATTTCATGGCCTCAAGACATTTTGTGAAATCTGGGCTCATCATTGCTTCCTCATAGTTCATAGGTTCGTCATGGTCAAGTAACATGACTTCCATAACAGGATTACCATACCACTCTGGTGCGGATCTTACTCTGGTTGACCTATGAGGTTCGGTAGTAACTTGATCAGAAGTTTCATGATCATCATCATTAGCTTCCTCACTTACTGGTGTAGGAATCACTGGAACTGATTTCAATGATGAACTACTTTCCAATAAGGGAGAAGGTACAATTACCTCATCAAGTTCAATTTTCCTCCCACTCACTTCTTTCAAGAGAAACTCCTCTAGAAAGGATCCATTCTTAGCAATGAATATCTTGCCTTCGGATCTATGATAGAAGGTGTACCCAACAGTCTCCTTTGGGTATCCTATGAAGACACATTTCTCCGATTTGGGTTCGAGCTTATCATGTTGAAGTTTCTTCACATAAGCATAGCAATGCCAAACTTTAAGAAACGACAACTTGGGTTTCTTGCCAAACCATAGTTCATAAGGTGTCGTCTCAACGGATTTAGATGGTGCCCTATTTAACATGAATGCAACCGTCTCTAAAGCATAACCCCAAAACGATAGCGGTAAATCAGTAAGAGACATCATAGATCGCACCATATCTTATAAAGTACAATTACGACATTCGGACACACCATTACGCTGTGGTGTTTCGGGTGGCGTGAGTTGCGAACTATTCCACATGGTTTCAAATGAAGACCAAACTCGTAACTCAAATATTCTCCTCCACGATCAGATCGTAGAAACTTTATTTTCTTGTTATGATGATTTTCCATTTCACTCTGAAATTCTTTGAACTTTTCAAATGTTTCAGACTTATGTTTGATTAAGTAGATATACCCATATCTGCTCAAATCATCTGTGAAGGTGAGAAAATAATGATATCCGCTGCGAGCCTCAATGTTCATTGGACCACATACATCAGTATGTATGATTTCCAATAACAATGTTGCTCGCGCCATTGTTCCGGAGAACGGAGTTTTAGTCATCTTGCCCATGAGGCATGGTTCACAAGTACCAAGTGATTCATAATCAAGTGATTCCAGAAGTCCATCAGAGTTGAGTTTCTTCATGCGCTTTACACCAATATGACCTAAACGGTAGTGCCACAAATAAGTTGCACTATCATTATCAACTCTGCATCTTTTGGCTTCAATACTATGAACATGTGTATCACTACTATCCAGATTTAGTAAAAATAGACCAGTCATCAAGGGTGCATGACCATAAAAGATATTACTCATATAAATAGAACAACCATTATTCTCTGATTTAAATGAATAACCGTCTCGCATCAAACAAGATCCAGATATAATGTTCATGCTCAACGCTGGAATGAAATAACAATTATTCAGGTCTAAAACTAATCCGGAAGGTAGATGTAGAGGTAGCGTGCCGACGGCGATCACATCGACTTTGGAACCATTTCCCACGTGCATCGTCACCTCTTCCGTAGCCAATCTTTGCTTAATCCGTAGACACTGCTTCGAGTTGCAAATGTTAGCAACTAAACCAGTATCAAATACCCAGGCACTACTACGAGCATTAGTAAGGTACACATCAATAACATGTATATCAAATATACCTTTCACTTTGCCATTCTTCTTCTCCGCCAAATACTTGGGCAGTTCCGCTTCCAGTGACCAGTCCCTTTGCAGTAGAAGCACTCAGTCTCAGGCTTAGGTCCAGACTTGGGTTTCTTCACTTGAGCAGCATCTGGCTTGCTGCTCTTCTTGAAGTTCCCTTTCTTCCCTTTACCCTTTTTCTTGAAACTGGTGATCTTGTTGACCATCAACACTTGATGCTCCTTCTTGATTTCTACCTCCGCAGCCTTTAGCATTGCAAAGAGCTCAGGAATCGTCTTATCCATCCCTTTCATATTATTGTTCATCACGAAGCTCTTATAGCTTGGTGGCAGTGATTGAAGAACTCTGTCAATGACACTATGTCATCAGGGAGATTAACTCCCAGATGAGGCAAGTGGTTGTGGTACCCAGACATTCTGAGTACATGTTCACTGACAGAACTATTCTCCTCCATTTTGCAGGTGTAGAACTTATTGGAGACTTCATATCTCTCAATCCGGCGTTCAAAACATTTTCATATCCTCCATGACGTTCAAAACATCGTTGAAGTCCCAGTTCTAAGCCGTAAAGCATGGTGTCGGTGTCAAAACAGGCAGATCTCGGGGTAGGGGGTCCCGAGCTGTGGATTCTCGGATCAATGGTAACAGGAACGAATGAGATGATATTTTACCCAGGTTCGGGCCTATTGATGGAGGTAAAACCCTATGTCCTGCTCTTGTTTATATTGATGGAGTATCAAGTACAGAGTTGATCTACCTTGAGATCATATGTTGTGGTCTAAAAGCTGAGGGTATGATGAATAATGTCATAATGATCTATCGACTAGCCTGGCCTCCACTTATATAATGTACTAGAGGCCTAGGATAACAAGAGTCCTAGTCGAATACGTTGGTGGAGAGGATTCCTTGTCTTGATCACCAAGTCTTGTGGAATCTTCCTCATGTATACATCGGCTGTCTGAACTGGCCCATGAGCAAACGACCATGGGGGTCCTCGGCCAAATCCAACTGATCGGGAGACAACATGGTGAGTACCCCCTAGTCCAGGACACCGTCAGTAGCCCCCTGAACGTGTCTTCAAGTTGGGGACTGAGGGAGTCCTGGATTAGGGGGTCTCCGGACAGCCGGACTATCTCCATTGGCCGGACTGTTAGACTATGAAGATACAAGATTGAAGACTTCGTCTCGTGTCCGGATGGGACTCTACTTGGCGTGGAAGGCAAGCTAGGCAATACGTATATGGATACCTCCTCCTTTGTAACCGACCTTGTGTAACCCTAACCCTCTCCGGTGTCTATATAAACCGAAGGGTTTTAGTCCGTAGGACAACAATCACAACATACAATCATACCGTAGGCTAGATTCTAGGGTTTAGCCTCTCTGATCTCGTGGTAGATCTACTCTTGTAACACCCATATCATCAATATTAATCAAGCAGGACGTAGGGTTTTACCTCCATCAAGAGGGCCCGAACCTGGGTAAAACTTCATGTCCCTTGCCTCCTGTTACCATCCGGTCTAGACGCACAGTTCGGACCCCCTACCCGAGATCCGCCGGTTTTGACACCGACATTGGTGCTTTCATTGAGAGTTCCTCTGTGTCGTCACCGTTAGGCTTGATGGCTCCTACTATCATCGATAGTGATGCGGTCTAGGGTGAGACTTTTCTCCCCGGACAGATCTTCGTATTCGGCGGCTTTGCACTGCGGGCCAATTCGCTTGGCCATCTGGAGCAGATTGAAAGCTACGCTCCTGGCCATCAGGTCAGGTTTGGAAGTTTGAACTACACGACCGACATCCGCGGAGACTTGATCTTCGACGGATTCGAGCCGCAGCCGGGCGCGCCCCACTATCGTGATGGGTATGACCTAGCTCTACCGCTGAACAGTACCCCAAAAGCCGCGCCCGCATCAGCTCCGACCCTTAGTTCGAAGCCAACTGCGCCAATCGAGGACGGGTGGTTAGACACCACCTCAGGGGTTGCAGTCTCAATGGCGATCGAGCCGAACACCAGCACAAATCTCCGTGCATCCCGTGACTCCAAGGTGCTGGACTCTCTTCCGGAAACCGAACCATCCGCGCCCCTGCCAATCGAATCCGATTGGGCGCCGATCATGGAATTCACCGCCGCGGATATCTTTCAGCATTCGCCCTTCGGTGACATTCTGAATTCACTAAGGTCTCTCTCTTTGTCAGGAGAGCCCTGGCCAGATTATGGCCAATAGGATTGGGATGCGGACGACGAAGAAATTCGACGCCCACCCACCACCCACTTTGTAGCCACTGTCGATGATTTAACTGACATGCTCGACTTCGACTCCGAAGACATCAACAGTATGGACGACGATGTAGGAGACGAACATGAACCAGCACCTATAGGGCACTGGAAAGCCACCTCGTCGTATGACATATACATGGTGGATACACCCAATGAAGGCAACGACGACGAGATGGCGGAGGATGACCCCTCCAAGAAGCAACCCAAGCGCCAACGTCAGCGGCGCCGCTCTAAGTCCCGCCAAAGAAAAAGTGGTGATACCGACACCGGAGATAATAACACTCCGGATAGCGCCGAAGACAACAACAATCCCCTCCAGCAAGATTTAGAGCAGGAGGATGAAGGAGCCAGCTCTCCTGAGAGAGCGGCTGGCGGAGAGGAGGAGGATGACAATTACATGCCCCCCTCCGAAGACGAGGCAAGCCTCGCGACGATGAATTCGCCGTACCAGAGGATCCCGTCGAACAAGAGCGCTTCAAGCGCAGGCTTATGGCCACGGCAAATAGCCTGAAGAAAAAGCAGCAGCAGCTTCAAGCTGATCAAGATCTGCTAGCTGACAAATGGACTGAAGTCCTCGCGGCCGAGGAATATAAACTCGAGCGTCCCTCCAAGAGTTACCCAAGGCGCAGGTTACTACCCCGACTGGAGGAAGAAGCGTATGATACGGCTGATCGGCCACCTCGTGGCCGCGATAGAGAGGCATTCCAGCCAAAAGCTCAGCCTCCACCCCAACGCCATCCAAATAAAAAGGCATGGGGAGATACGCCAGACCTGCGAGACATATTGGAGGACAAAGCAAAGCATTCAAGATCGATCTACGGATCACGAGGGTGCACCACTCTACGAGACGGTAAACGTCACGCCGGATACAGTAAAAGCAAATCCGGCCGGGCCGAACACAGCGGGCAGGACCCATACGAGCTGCGTCGCGATATAGCCCAATACAGAGGCGCCGCACACCCCTTATGCTTCACAGACGAAGTAATGGAACATCAATTCCCAGAAGGTTTCAAACCTGTAAACATTGAATCATACGACGGCACAACAGATCCCGCAGTATGGATTGAGGACTTCCTCCTCCACATCCACATGGCCCGCGGTGATGACTTACATGCCATCAAATACCTCCCACTAAAACTCAAAGGACCAGCGCGGCATTGGCTTAATAGCTTGCCAGCGGACTCCATTAGCTGTTGGGAAGATCTGGAAGCCGCATTCCTCGACAACTTTCAGGGCACTTATGTGCGACCACCAGACGCCGATGACTTGAGCCACATAATTCAGCAGCCAGAAGAGTCGGCCAGGCAATTCTGGACTCGGTTCCTTACAAAGAAAAATCAAATCGTCGACTGTCCGGATGCGGAGGCCTTAGCGGCTTTCAAGCACAACATCCGAGACGAGTGGCTAGCCCGGCACCTTGGTCAGGAAAAGCCGAAATCTATGGCAGCTCTCACGACGCTCATGACCCGCTTTTGTGCGGGAGAAGACAGCTGGTTGGCTCGCAGTAATAACATATCAAAGAACCATGGTACCTCAGATACCAAGGACGGCAATAGCAGGTCACGTCGCAACAAGCATAAGCGCCGCATTAACAGCGAAAGTACTGAGGATACGGCAGTCAATGCCGGATTCAAAGGCTCTAAACCCGGTCAGCGGAAAAAGCCATTCAAACAAAGTACGCCGGGTCCGTCCAGCTTGGACCGTATACTCGATCGCTCGTGTCAAATACACGGCACCCCAGACAAGCCAGCCAATCACACCAACAGGGATTGTTGGGTGTTCAAGCAGGCCGGCAAGTTAATTGCCGAAAACAAGGACAAAGGGGCCGCATAGCGATGACGAGGAAGAACCCCGGCAGCCGCACACTGGAGGACAGAAGAGGTTTCCCCCGCAAGTGCGGACGGTGAACATGATATACGCAACCCACATCCCCAAGAGGGAGCGGAAGCGTGCGCTCAGGGACGTATATGCGTTGGAGCCAGTCGCCCCAAAGTTCAACCCTTGGTCCTCCTGTCCGATCACCTTCGATCGCAGGGACCACCCCACTAGTATCCGTCATGGCGGATTCGCCGCACTGGTCCTAGACCCAATCATCGACGGATTTCACCTCACTCGAGTCCTTATGGATGGCGGCAGCAGCCTGAACCTGCTTTATCAGGACACAGTGCACAAAATGGGTATAGACCCCTCAAGGATCAAACCCGCAAAAACGACCTTTAAAGGCGTCATTCCAGGCGTAGAGGCCCACTGCACAGGATCAATTACACTGGAAGTGGTCTTCGGATCCCCGGATAACTTCCGAAGCGAAGAGTTAATCTTCGATATAGTCCCGTTCCGCAGTGGTTATCACGCGCTGCTCGGACGAACTGCATTCGCTAGATTCAATGCGGTACCACATTATGCATACCTCAAGCTCAAGATGCCAAGACCTCGCGGAGTTATTACAGTCAATGGAAACACAGAGCGCTCTCTCTGAACAAAGGAGCACACCGCGGCCCTTGCAGCAGAAGCGCAAAGCAGCCTCTCAAGGCAATCTACCAGTTCGGCGTTTCAAAACCCGGACACCTTCAAGCATGCTCGGAGCAATCGGCAGACATACCGCCTGGCGCGATCTGAGCTCGCGTAGCAATACGACGGCCACCCCAAACCCAACCCAACGACGTTATTCATGTCGCGCGTACATAATTACGCATTAAAAATACCATGGGCACAGGAGGGGAGGGGGCACAACTGCGGCACGCCCCAAAACGCGGCCTAAACCGCACTAGGGCTTCCTGTTTGGTTATTTTTCTTTTTCTTTTAGGACTTTAATCTCTGGAAACACTATCCAGCAGCTCCATTGTCGAACACATGATACAACAACCAAGGAGGCAGACAACTACGTTATACAACAGAATTCCCAGGTTGATTACAGATTTCATATCATTCCTCAGCTCGCCCTTGGAAGGGACATAGTCCTACTCTTTCGCTTATTGCACTATATTTATCACTCTGCTTTAATGCAATTTTTTGATAAACAATGCATGATATTATGACTATTATTGCATTTTTGTTATGTATATATCTATGCGTTCATTAACGACGCCTTGCAACCATACACTCTGGTACGGCCAATGCACCAGGGGCTTACGTACCCGCAATATGGTGTGAAAAGTCCGAACACTTTCACAGGTGCGGCAGCCCAAACTTATAGCATTATATGCATCAGCTTCGAATCATGTCTTTGGTCAAATGTTGGGTTTGCCCGGGTCCTATGTTCTGTTACCTTACGCTTCGCTCTATCGGCTAAGGTAGCGGTAGGAGAACCACTGCGATTGTGCCCCGGTTCTGCCGGGCTGAGCACCTCAGTAGAGAAAGCTAAAACTGACTGTCATGATAAGGCGCGAGACTGGTCACTGTTCGGCGAGGTTTTTCGAGTCCTTAAAGACTTATGCCGCTTAGGGCGAGGGGCCGGCTCTTCCCGGCTTACAGGCGTGTATCGCGCCCTGAATTCGGCATTCCGAACACTAGGGGCTTCACCGAAATTTAAAATTATAGAATTCTATGGCTAAGTGAGAGTGATAAAGCAATATTAGTCCGGTTGCCTTGTTCGTTGTGCTGAGCACCTCCCTCGAAGGACCCAAATATGGGAACAAGAGTGCTCAGGTTTATCCCGAACACCCCAGCACTAGTGGCATGGGGGCAGAAGCCGAGGACTAGCCATCTCTCAGATTGGATAAACAGCCAAACAGAAGGTAAGATTTTAAATTCAAACAAGCGTTGCATGGCGCATATGAAACAAGTTTTCACACATACAGGACAAAACGAGCAAGTCTCATTCAAATATTACATTTTGTGAACACTCATCCGCGATAAGACGGGCACCCGGCAGAACACCCTCGTAGTACATCTCGGGGTGGCGGTGCTCCTTGCCCTCCGATGGCCCCTACTTGATCAGCTTCACGGCGTCTAGCTTGACCCACTGCATTTTTACACGGGCGAAAGCCCGGCGTGCACCTTCTATGTAGACGGATTGCTTGACGACCTCCAGCCGAGGGCAGGCATCCACAAGCCGGCTCACCAGGCCAAAGAAGCTGTTCGGAAGGGTGTCGCCAGGCCACAACCGGACTATGAAGCCCTTCATGGCCTGATCGGCCGCCTTATGTAGCTCGGCCATCTGCTTCAGCTGGTCGCTCATTGGCATCGGATGTTCGGCCTTAGCATACTTAGACCAGAACAGCTTTTCCATCGAGCTTCTGTCCTCGGCCTGGTAGAATAGTGTGACATCGGACACACTGCGGGGCAAATCTGTGAATGCTCCTGAAGAGCTCCGGATTCGGGTAAGTAATCGGCAATTCACCTTTACATGCTTGCTTTGCATATAGAAAGCCTTACCCGCCGCTATCTTCTTCATCGCGTCGATCTCCTGAAGGGCCTTCTGGGCCTCGGCCTTGGCACTCTTCGCGCTCTCACGAGCCGCGGCAAGCTCAGACTCTCGCGTCTTCAAGTCAAGCTCCAACGCCTCGTGCTTCGTCACGAGAGCCTGGAGCTCTTGCTGCACCTCGCCCACCCGAGCCTCGTGCCTCTCTCGCTCGGTGCGCTCCTTGGCCGCTGTATCTTCAGCCTTGGTCAGCGCTTGCTTCAGGGTCGCCACCTCGGTCGTGGCCCCTGGCAAAACATACAATGATCCTGTCATTTTGCAATCGCGTTCGTTTTTATATACATATATCTATAGATGGGGTATTACTTACCTTCGTTCTCCTCGAGCTGCCTCTTGACAAGGCCGAGCTCTTTCTTGGACCCATCGAGGTCCTGCTTCAGTACGGCGACCTCCGCAGTTAGTGCGGCGGACGCCAGCAGAGAAGCCTGCATATGCATATTGACATACTTATATTAGACTCCTGCGATATTATTTGATCCTCTGTTCGGCTTTTCTTTGTGAACACCGAACAAAGCATCAGGGGCTACTGTCTATGCGGTAATACTTCTACTACATTTTAAAACACTACCTCGAAGCCTGTTAGAAGGCTAGTACAAGCTTCAGTCAATCCGCTCTTGGCGGACTGAACCTTCTGGATCACCGCACTCATGATAGTGCGGTGCTCCTTCTCGATGGAAGCGCTGCGAAGCGCTTCCAACATATTGTCCGGCGCCTCTGGATGGACAGTGGTCACCGGCATAGGCGTCTCACCCCCCCTTAGAAGGGGACCGCCTGCCCGAGCTCGGAATGGTTGGAGGGTCCGGCGCGGTGTTCGGCTAAGGGCCGAACTCGGAGCTCTCGGGGACCCCGTCCCCTCGGCTCCCGGAGTCCGGAAGGTCGCCTTGAGGCACCTCCAGGACTATCCCCCCTCGATCCGGTGCCTCTTGAGACAGCACCTCGGCATCGTCGGCTGGATGAGGGGAGGTGGCGGTCGGGACTGGATCGCTATCCATGTCCAACGAGCCCAGGGAGCCGTCCAAGGATACCTCGATATTGGCTCGGGGCGGCCTGCACAATTGAGTTCGGTGTTAGAGAAAGCAATGCGACAAAGGAATCCTATGGGTTACTTTGGTATCTGAATACTTACGATCTCCCCTGGGGCTTGGCCCTGGGCAACCACTCGTCTTCACTTTCATCGGCGGCGGTGGAGCTGTCCGGAAGGAGCGTCCTTCCCTTCTTGGACCCTCCAGCCTCCCCGGTTGGGGCGGGCTTCCTTTTCTTGTCTCCCCCAGTCAGTGGGGGATCCTCTTCTTCCTCTTCCTCATCTTCGGGGGAAGAGTGCGCCGCAGAGTCATCGGACGGTGAGTCCGACGACGCCTGGCATCGGGAACTGTTTGGAGCTCCCTTGGCCTTCTTGGTCTTCTTCGGCACCATATAAGGGGCCGGAGTCAACATCATCGCCAGAAGGGCATCCGTAGGGCCTTCGGGCAAGGGTGCCGGATAGTCGATTTGTTCGGCCATCTTCTGCCAGTCCTGTTAACGGCACGGGAGTTTAGATCCCGCATAGAGTCAATCTATATAGAAAACAAGTATCCTGTAAAAGGTAAAATAGCTTATCGCACTGGCTTGGCGCTTCGTGCTGAATCCGCGATCCTCAGTAATGGGGGGAGGGACCGTGGCACGCTTGAACATCACCCTCCAGGCATCTTCATGAGTCGTGTCTAAGAGCCTATTCAGAGTTCGATGCTGCGCCGGGTTGAACTCCCACAAGGTGAACTCCTGTTGTTGGCACGGGAGTATCCGGTGGACGAGCATAACCTGGACTATGTTGACGAGCTTGAGCTTCTTGTCCACCATGTTTTGAATACATGTCTGGAGTCCGGTCAGCTCTTTTGAATTACCCCAGGATAGGCCCTTCTCTTTCCAGTAGGTGAGCCACATGGGAATGCCAGATCGGAACTCGGGGGCCGCTACCCATGCGGGGTCGCGCAGCTCGGTGATATAGAACCACCCCGATTGCCACCCCTTTATGGTATCCACGAAGGTGCCCTTGAGCCATGTGATGTTGGGCATCTTGCCCACCATGGCGCCTCCGCACTCCGCCTGGCGGCCGCCACTACCTTCGGCTTGACATTGAAGGTCTTCAGCCATAAGCCGAAGTGGGGCTTGATGCGGAGGAAGGCCTCGCACACGATGATAAACGCCGAGATGTTGAGGATGAAGTTCGGGGCCAGATCGTGGAAATCCAGGCCGTAATAAAACATGAGCCCCCGGACGAAGGGGTGGAGAGGGAATCCCAGTCCACGGAGGAAATGGGTGAGGAATACCACCCTCTCATGGGGCTCGGGGGTGGGGATGAGCTGTCCCTCATCTGGGAGGCGGTGCGCGATGTCGTCGGGCAGGTATCTGGCTCTCCTCAGTTTCTTGACATCTCCCTCCATGATGGAGGAGACCATCCACTTGCCTCCCGCTCTGGACATGGTTGGAGAAGGTTGAGATGGAAGTGAGAGCTTGGGCGCTAGAGCTCGAGTGTGCGGGAGCGGATGAGCAGAGGAGGAAGAAGGCGTGGATAGAAAGGTGAATCCTTATCCCTTTATATGGGCGGACAAAATTAAGCGTCCCCACTTGCCTGATAAAACTCGCTTATCCCCCAAGCGCCGCAATTGATGGCGCGGTTGGGTTACCCATGCCCGTATAGATAAGAATCCCGTAATAAGGGGACACGATCTCTGCTTTGACAAGACGTGTCAAAAAACTGCCTCGCATTATGTGCGAGGCTGGTTAAAAGAAACGGTTCGAATAATCACCGGGCCATGACGTAACGTCATGTTGCCGAAACAAGCTAGCAAATTAGATCTGCGAAAACAATATTCTCTCTACGGTGGAATGTGGAACTTATTTTGCAGGGTCGGACACTATCCTCGTATTCAAATTCTTCTGTGATGTATTCGTAGAAGGAACCCACCTTGCAATGCCAAAGACAACTACGCGCCGGATTCATCGTCATTGAAGCCTGGTTCAGGGGCTACTGAGGGAGTCCTGGATTAGGGGGTCTCCGGACAGCCGGACTATCTCCATTGGCCGGACTGTTAGACTATGAAGATACAAGATTGAAGACTTCGTCTCGTGTTCGGATGGGACTCTACTTGGCGTGGAAGGCAAGCTAGGCAATACGTATATGGATATCTCCTCCTTTGTAACTGACCTTGTGTAACCCTAACCCTCTCCGGTGTCTATATAAACCGAAGGGTTTTAGTCCGCAGGACAACAATCACAACATACAATCATACCGTAGGCTAGCTTCTAGGGTTTAGCCTCTTTGCTCTCGTGGTAGATCTACTCTTGTAACACCCATATCATCAATATTAATCAAGCAGGATGTAGGGTTTTACCTCCATCAAGAGGGCCCGAACCTGGGTAAAACTTCGTGTCCCTTGCCTCCTGTTACAATCCGGCCTAGATGCACAGTTCGGGACCCCCTACCCGAGATCCGCCGGTTTTGACACCGACATGGACGCTCTTTGATTCTTCCAAACTATTCATCATCTTCGGTCGTCGGTCTTGAAAACTAATACGTCCATTTTGCATCATGCTTTTATATCGATATTTATTGCATTATGGGTTGTTATTACACATTATGTCACAATACTTATGCCTATTCTCTCTTATTTTACAAGGTTTACATGAAGAGGGAGAATGGTGGCAGCTGGGATTCTGGGCTGGAAAAGGAGCAAATATTGGAGACCTATTCTGCACAGCTCCAAAAGTCCTGAAACTTCACGGAAGATGTTTTCAGAATATATAAAAAATACTCAGCGGAAGAGATTCACCAGGGGGGCACACCCTGCCCACGAGGGTGGGGGACGTGCCCTACCCCCCTGGGCGCGCCCCTACCTCGTGGGCCCCCTGGTGGCCATCCGATGGCCATCTTCTGCTATATGAGGTCTTTCGATGGAAAAAAATCATAAGCCATCTTCTTGGACGAAACTCCACCGCCACGAGGCGGAACCTTGGTGGAACGAATCTAGGGCTCCGGCAGAGCTGTTCTGCCGGGGAAACTTCCCTCCGGGAGGGGGGAATCATCGCCATCGTCATCACCAACGCTCCTCTCATCGGGAGAGGGCAATCTCCATCAACATATTCATCAGCACCATCTCCTCTCAAAACCCTAGTTCATCTCTTATATCCAATTCTTGTCTCCAAGTCTGGGATTGGTGCTAGTAGGTTGCTAGTAGTGTTAATTACTCCTTGTAGTTGATGCTAGTTGGTTTATTTGGTGGAAGATCATATGTTCAGATCCTATATGCATATTAATACCCCTCTGATTATGAACATGTTTATGCTTTATGAGTAGTTACGTTTGTTCCTGAGGACATGGGAGAAGTCTTTCTATTAGTAGTCATGTGAATTGGGTATTCGTTCGATATTTTGATGAGATGTATGTTGTCTCTCCTCTAGTGGTGTTATGTGAACGTCGACTACATGACACTTCACCATTATTTGGGCCTAGAGGAAGGCATTGGGAAGTAATAAGTAGATGATGGGTTGCTAGAGTAACAGAAGCTTAAACCCTAGTTCATGCGTTGCTTCGTAAGGGGCTGATTTGGATCCATATGTTTCATGCTATGGATAGGTTTACCTTAATACTTTTGTTGTAGTTGCGAATGCTTGCAATAGAGGTTAATCATAAGTGGGATGCTTGTCCAAGTAAGGGCAGTACCCAAGCACCGGTCCACCCACATACCAAATTATCAAAGTACCGAACGCGAATCATATGAACGTGATGAAAACTAGCTTGACGATATTCCATGTGTCCTCGGGAGCGCTTTCTCTATATAAGAGTTTGTCCAGGCTTGTCCTTTGCTACAAAAAGGATTGGGCCACCTTGCTGCACTTTATTTACTTTTGTTACTTGTTGCTCGTTACAAATTATCCTATCACAAAACTATCTGTTACCACTTATTTCAGTACTTGCAGAGAATACCTTGCTGGAAACCGCTTATCATTTCCTTCTGCTCCTCGTTGGGTTCGACACTCTTACTTATCGAAAGGACTACGATAGATCCCCTATACTTGTGGGTCATCAAGACTCTTTTCTGGCGCCGTTGCCGGGGAGTGAAGCGCCTTTGGTAGGTGGAATTTGGTAAGGAAAATTTATATAGTGTGCTGAAATTTACTGTCACTTGTTACTATGGAAAGTAATCCTCTGAGGGGCTTGTTCGGGGTATCTTCACCCCGACCAGTAGAGCAAAGAGTTGCTCCTCAACCTACTGAAAATGAATAATGTTTGCTTTGAAATTCCTTCGGGTATGGTAGAAAAACTGCTAGCTAATCCTTTTTAGGTGATGGAACAAAACATCCTGATGAGCATCTAATATATGTGGATGAAGTTTGTGGATTATTTAAGCTTGCAGGTGTACCCGGAGATGTTGTTAAGAAGAAGGTCTTCCCTTTATCTTTGAAGGGAGATGCATCGACATGGTATAGGCTATGTGATGATATGGGGTCTTGGAATTACAAACGATTGAAATTGGAATTTCATCAGAAGTTTTATCCTATGCATCTTGTTCATCGTGATCGCAATTATATATATAATTTTTGGCCTCGCAAAGGAGAAAGCATCGCTCAAGCTTGGGGGAGGCTTAAATCAATGTTATATTCATGCCCCAATCATGAGCTCTCAAGAGAAATGATTATTCAAAAATTTTATGCTCGGCTTTCTGCTAGCAATCGCACCATGCTTGATACTTCTTGTGCTGGCTCTTTTATGATGAAGACTATTGAATTCAAATGGGATTTATTGGAAAGAATTAAACGCAACTCTGAAGATTGGGACCTCGACAAAGGTAAGGAGTCAGGTATGACACCTAGTTTTGATTGTGTTAAATCTTTTATGGATACCGATGTTTTCCGTAAATTTAGCACTAAATATGGACTTGACTCAGAGATAGTAGCTTCTTTCTGTGAATCTTTTGCTACTTATGTTGATCTCCCAAGGAGAAGTGGTTTAAATATCCTCCCATAGAAGTAAACGTAGCTGCACCTATTAAAGTTGAAGAAAAGATTGTCACTTATAATGATCCTATTGTTCCTACTTCTTATGTTGAGAAACCACCTTTCCCTGTTAGGATAAAGGATCATGCTAAAGCTTCAACTGTGGTTCGTAAAAGCAATATTAAAACATATACACCTCCTGAGCAAGTTAAAGTTGAACCTAATATTGCTATTGTTAAAGATCTCTTGTCTGATAATATTGATGGACATGTTATTTATTTCTGTGATGAAACTGCTAGAATTGCTAAACCCTGTGCTAAAGATAAACCTAGACCTGTGGTAGGCATGCCTGTTATTTCTGTTAAAATAGGAGATCATTGTTATCATGGCTTATGTGATATGGGTGCTAGTGCTAGTGCAATACCTATTCCTTATACAAAGAAATTATGCATGATATTGCACCTGCTGAGATAGAAGATATTGATGTCACAATTAAACTTGCCAATAGAGATACTATTTCACCAATGGGAATTGTTAGAGATGTTGAAGTCTTGTGTGGGAAAACTAAATATCCTGCTGATTTTCTGGTTCTTGGTTCCCCACAAGATAGCTTTTGTCCCATTATATTTGGTGGACCCTTCTTGAACACTGTTAATGCTACCATAGATTGCAAAAGGGATGTTGTTACTATCGGTTTAGATGATATGACTCATGATTTAATTTCTCTAAATTTAGTAGACAACACCGTGAAGAAGAATTACCTAGTAAGGATGAAATTATTGGTCTTGCTTCTATTGTCGTACCTCCTAGTGATCCTTTAGAACAATATTTGCTAGACCATGAAAATGACATGTTTATGAATGAAAGAAGGGAAATAGATGAAGTATTCTTTAAACAGGAACCTATTCTGAAACACAGTTTGCATGTTGAAATCCTAGGGGATCCTCCTCCACCCAAGGGTGATCCCGTGTTTGAGCTTAAACCGTTACCTGGTACTCTTAAATATGCTTATCTTGATGAGAAAAAGATATATCCTGTTATTATTAGTGCTAAACTTTCAGAGCATGAGGAAGAGAGATTATTGAAAACTCTGAAGAAGCACCGTGCTGCTATTGGGTATACTCTTGATGATCTTAAGGGCATTAGTCCCACTCTATGTCAACATAAAATTAATTTGGAAGAAGATGCTAAACCAGTTCGTGATCATCAATGATGGCTGAATCCTAAAATGAAATAAGTGGTAAGAGAGGAAATACTAAAGATCCTTGAGGCAAGTATAATCTATCCCGTTGCTGATAGTCAGTGGGTAAGTCCTGTCCATTGTGTCCCTAAGAAGGGAGGTATTACTGTCGTTCCTAATGATAAAGATGAATTGATTCCTCAAAGAATTATTACAGGTTATAGGATGGTAATTGATTTCCGCAAATTAAATAAGGCTACTAAAAAGGATCATTACCCCTTACCTTTTATCGATCAAATGCTAGAAAGATTATCCAAACATACACATTTTTGCTTTCTAGATGGTTATTCTGGTTTCTCTCAAATACCTGTGTCAGCCAAAGATCAATCAAAGACTACTTTTACTTGCCCTTTTGGTACTTTTGCTTATAGACGTATGCCTTTTGGTTTATGTAATGCACCTGCTACCTTTCAAAGATGCATGATGGCTATATTCTCTGACTTTTGTGAAAAGATTTGTGAGGTTTTCATGGACGATTTCTCCGTCTATGGATCTTCTTTTGATGATTGCTTGAGCAACCTTGATCGAGTTTTGCAGAGATGTGAAGAAACTAATCTTGTCTTGAATTGGGAAAAGTGCCACTTTATGGTTAATGAAGGTATTGTCTTGGGGCATAAAGTTTCTGAAAGAGGTATTGAAGTTGATAAAGCCAAGGTTGATGCTATTGAAAAGATGCCATGTCCCAAGGACATCAAAGGTATAAGAAGTTTCCTTGGTCATGCCGGATTTTATAGGAGGTTCATTAAGGACTTCTCAAAAATTTCTCGGCCTCTGACTAATTTATTACAAAAAGATATACCATTTGTTTTTGATGATGATTGTGTAGAAGCATTTGAAATACTTAAGAAAGCATTGATCTCTGCACCTATTGTTCAGCCACCTGATTGGAATTTACCCTTTGAAATTATGTGTGATGCTAGTGATTATGCTGTAGGTGCTGTTCTAGGGCAAAGAGTTGATAAGAAATTAAATGTTATTCAATATGCTAGTAAAACCCTAGACAATGCTCAAAGAAATTATGCTACTACTGAAAAAGAATTCTTAGCAGTTGTATTTGCTTGTGATAAGTTCAGACCTTATATTGTTGATTCTAAAGTAACTATTCACACTGATCATGCTGCTATTAAATATCTTATGGAAAAGAAAGATGCTAAACCTAGACTTATTAGATGGGTTCTCTTGCTACAAGAATTTGATTTGCATATTGTTGATAGAAAGGGAGCTGAGAACCCCGTTGCAGACAACTTGTCTAGGTTAGAAAATGTGCTTGATGACCCACTACCTATTGATGATAGCTTTCCTGATGAGCAATTAAATGTCATAAATGCTTCTCATACTGCTCCATGGTATGCTGATTATGCTAATTACATTGTTGCTAAGTTTATACCACCTAGTTTCACATACCAGCAAAAGAAAAAGTTCTTCTATGATTTGAGGCATTACTTTTGGGATGACCCACATCTTTATAAAGAAGGAGTAGATGGTGTTATTAGACGTTGTGTACCTGAGCATGAACAGGAACAGATCCTACGCAAGTGTCACTCCGAAGCTTATGGAGGACACCATGCTGGAGATAGAACTGCACATAAGGTATTGCAATCTGGTTTTTATTGGCCTACTCTCTTCAAGGATGCCCGTAAGTTTGTCTTATCTTGTGATGAATGTCAAAGAATTGGTAATATTAGTAGACGTCAAGAAATGCCTATGAATTATTCACTTGTTATTGAACCATTTGATGTTTGGGGCTTTGACTATATGGGACCTTTTCCTTCCTCTAATGGATATACACATATTTTAGTTGTTGTTGATTACGTTACTAAGTGGGTAGAAGCTATTCCAACTAGTAGTGCTGATCATAACACTTCTATTAAAATGCTTAAAGAAGTTATTTTTCCAAGATTTGGAGTCCCTAGATATTTAATGACTGATGGTGGTTCACATTTTATTCATGGTGCTTTCCGTAAAATGCTTGCTAAATATGATGTTAATCATAGAATTGCATCTCCTTATCACCCACAGTCTAGTGGTCAAGTAGAATTGAGTAATAGAGAGCTCAAATTAATTTTGCAAAAGACTGTTAATAGATCTAGAAAAATTGGTCCAAGAAACTTGATGATGCATTATGGGCCTATAGAACTGCATATAAAAATCCTATGGGTATGTCTCCGTATAAAATGGTTATGGAAAAGCATGTCACTTACCTCTCGAACTAGAACACAAGGCATATTGGGCTATTAAAGAGCTCAATTATGATTTAAACTTGCCGGTGAGAAGAGGTTATTTGATATTAGCTCACTTGATGAATGGAGAACCCAAGCCTATGAAAATGCCAAGTTGTTTAAAGAAAAAGTTAAAAGATGGCATGACAAAAGGATACAAAAGCGTGAGTTTAATGTAGGTGATTATGTATTGCTATACAACTCTCGTTTAAGATTTTTTGCAGGAAAACTTCTCTCTAAATGGGAAGGTCCTTACGTTATCGAGGAGGTCTATCGTTCCGGTGCCATAAAAATCAACAACTTCGAAGGCACAAATCCGAAGGTGGTGAACGGTCAAAGAATCAAACACTTATATCTCAGGTAATCCCATAAATGTTGAAACCAATGTTATTGAAACCGTAACCCCGGAGGAATACATAAGGGACACTTTCCGGAACGTTTCAGACTCCGAAAAGGAATAGGTATGTGGTACGGTAAGTAAACCGACTCCAAAACAGTTTTTAAGGCAATATTTCTCCGTTTTGGAATATTTAGAAAAATAGAAAAAGAAGCAGTCCGGGAAGGACACGAGGGCTCCACGAGGGTGGAGGGCGCGCCCTACCCCTACGTGGGCCCCCTACCTCGTGGGCACCTCGTGTGCTCTCCGGACTCCGTTTTCATACACGACACGTATTTTGGTCGGTAAAAATTCATTATATAATCTCCCGGGGGTTTTGACTCCCGTATCACGCAAAAATCTCCTGTCTTGTTTGAGTTGTCCTGCTGCAGACAGGCAACATGTCGTCTCCAGCTTCCAGGACCGGAGGTATCAACCCCTACCTCGCAGAAGTGCTGCAACACCCTCAAACCATTGAGATGCGTGAGGGGTTGTTGCACATCCGCGATGCTGAGGTACCAAGGAAGATCGGAAGCACAGAGGCAAGGCTCGAGGCATTGGAGCAAGAAGTTTTCAAGTGTTAGGAGATGGTGGAGCGTGGACTCGATTCCAATCACATAATGATCATGGAGTTCACCAACAACCACAAGCTGGACGTCAAGGACATTGGGGAGGCGATCTTCAAGCTTCATGAGAAAAACGAGCACCTCCAAGCCCAGATCTATGACCTGCAAAATTAAAAATGTGAGTATGAATATAGATTCAAGAGGATGAGTTTGGCTGCAGATTTCAGGTTTCAGGATACTCGGTCATCCTTCTATGATGGTGAGCCTATGCCTTGGAAGAAGGACGACAAGCCTACGCCATCAACGAAATCACCAGCGTCTCCACCAACAAAGAAGAATTGAGTATCTGGTATGGGCACTCCCCTTGGCAACTGCCAAGCTTGGGGGAGTTCCCCGGTATCGTATCACCATCACTTTTATCTTTACCTTTTTCCTTAGTTCGATCCTTTTGGTAATATCTTGATCTAGTAGAATAAAAGTTCTTAGTATGATCTAGTCGCGAGTTTTGCTTTTATAATCCTTCTATGTAATCGAGTCCGTGAGCTATATAATAAAGATTAGTGTTGAGTCAAGGGCTTGATTATTTTGCCATGATCCTAAGGGAATAAAAGAAAAGAGAAAGAAATAAAAATAAACAAAGAGATCATGTAAGTCTTATGGAGAGTAATGAGCTCACATAGAAAAAGGTATGATGAATAAAAGTTGTTGAGGGTTGACAAACATAGTTTTGGTCATCATTGCAATTAATAGGAAGTAATAAAGAAAGAGAGGTCTTCACATATAAATATACTATCTTGGACATCTTTTATGATTGTGAGCACTCATTAAAATATGACATGCTAAAGAGTTGACGTTGGACAAGGAAGACAACGTAATGGGTTATGTTTTCTTACATCTAAGATAAATTATATTGTCATGGATCATCCAACATGGTTGAGCTTGTCTTTCCCCCTCATGCTAGCCAAATTCATCGCACCAAGTAGAGATACTACTTGTGCTTCCAAATGCCCTTAAAACCAGTCTTGCCATGGGAGTCCACCATACCTACCTATGGATTGAGTAAGATCCTCTAAGTAAGTTGTCATCGGTGCAAGCACAAAAAATTTCTCTCTAAATATGTATGACTTATTAGTGTGGGAGAAAATAAACTTTATACGATCGTGTGATATGGAAGAAATAAAAGAGACAGACTGCATAATAAAGGTCCATATCACAAGTGGCAATATAAAGTGACGTTCTTTCACATTAAGATTTTGTGCATCCAACTATAAAAGCGCATGACAACCTCTACTTCCCTCTGCGAAGGGCCTATCTTTTACTTTTATCTCCTACATTGCATAACAGTCATGTTGATCTTCACCCTTCCTTTTTACATTTTATCCTTTGGCAATCACAGTATGTTGGAAAGATCCTGGTATATATGGCTAATTGGATGTGAGTTTTCATGAACTATTACTGTTGACATTACCCTTGAGGTAAAACGTTGGGAGGCAAAACTATAAGCCCCTATCTTTCTCTGTGTTCGATCAAAACTCCATACCCATAAGTATTGCGTGAGTGTCAGCAATTCTGAAAGACTATATGATAGTTGAGTATGTGGACTTGCTGAAAAGCTCTTATACATTGACTCTTTCTTATGTTATGATAAATTGCAATTGCTCCAATGACAGAGATTATAGTTTGTTAGTTTTCAATGAAGTTTACGATTCATACTTGAAATTGTGATTGAATTGTTACTCTAGCATAAGAAATCATATGACAAGAATTATATAAGTTGTTGTTCTAAGAATGATCATGATGCCCTCATGTCCGTATTTTATTTTTTATCGACACCTCTATCACTAAACATGTGGACATATATTTCGATTTTGGCTTTTCGCTTGAGGACAAGCGAGGTCTATGCTTGGGGGAGTTGATACGTCCATTTTGCATCATGCTTTTATATCGATATTTATTGCATTATGGGCTGTTATTACACATTATGTCACAATACTTATGCTTATTCTCTCTTATTTTACAAGGTTTACATGAAGAGGGAGAATGCCAGCAGCTAGGATTCTGGGCTGGAAAAGGAGCAAATATTGGAGACCTATTCTGCACAGCTCCAAAAGTCCTGAAACTTCACGGAAGACGTTTTCAGAATATATAAAAAATACTCAGCGGAAGAGATTCACTAGGGGGCCACACCCTGCCCGCGAGGGTGGGGGAACGCCCTACCCCCCTGGGCGCGCCCCCCTACCTCGTGGGCCCCCTGGTGGCCCTCCGATGGCCATCTTCTGCTATATGAGGTATTTCGATGGGAAAAAATCATAAGCCATCTTCTCGGACGAAACTCCGCCGCCACGAGGCGGAACCTTGGCGGAACCAATCTAGGGCTCCGACAGAGCTGTTCTGCTGGGGAAACTTCCCTCTGGGAGGGGGAAATCATCGCCATTATCATCACCAACGCTCCTCTCATCAGGAGAGGGCAATCTCCATCAACATCTTCATCAGCACCATATCCTCTCAAAACCCTAGTTCATCTCTTGTATCCAATTCTTATCTCCAAGTCCGGGATTGGTGCTAGTAGGTTGCTAGTAGTGTTAATTACTCCTTGTAGTTGATTCTAGTTTGTTTATTTGGTGGAAGATCATATGTTCAGATCTTATATGCATATTAATACCCCTCTGATTATGAACATGTTTATGCTTTGTGAGTAGTTACATTTGTTCCTGAGGACATGGGAGAAGTCTTGCTATTAGTAGTCATGTGAATTTGGTATTCGTTCGATATTTTGATGAGATGTATGTTGTCTCTCCTCTAGTGGTGTTATGTGAACGTCGACTACATGACACTTCACCATTATTTGGGCCTAGAGGAAGGAATTGGGAAGTAATAAGTAGATGATGGGTTGCTAGAGTGACAGAAGCTTAAACCCTAGTTTATGCGTTGCTTCGTAAGGGGCTGATTTGGATCCATATGTTTCATGCTATGGTTAGGTTTACCTTAATACTTTTGTTGTAGTTGCGGATGCTTGCAATAGAGGTTAATCATAAGTGGGATGCTTGTCCAAGTAAGGACAGTACCGAAGCACCGGTCCACCCACATACCAAATTATCAAAGTACCGAACGCGAATCATATGAGTGTGATGAAAACTAGCTTGATGATATTCCCATGTGTCCTCGGGAGCGCCTTTCTCTATATAAGAGTTTGTCCAGGCTTGTTGAGGGAGTCCTGGATTAGGGGGTATCCGGATGGCCGGACTATACCTTCGGCCGGACACCTGGATTATGAAGATACAAGATTGAAGACTTCGTCCCGTGTCCGGAAGGGATTTTCCTTGGCGTGGAAGGAAAGCTTGGCGATACGGATATGTAGATCTCCTACCATTCTAACCGACTCTGTGTAACCCTAGCCCTCTCCGGTGCCTATATAAACCAGAGAGTTTTAGTCCGTAGGACGAACAACAATCATACCATAGGCTAGCTTCTAGGGTTTAGCCTCTCTGATCTCGTGGTAGATCTACTCTTGTACTACCCATATCATCAATATTAATCAAGCAGGACGTAGGGTTTTACCTCCATCAAGAGGGCCCGAACCTGGGGAAAACATCGTGTCCCCTGCCTCCTGTTACCATCCGACCTAGACGCGCAGTTCGGGACCCCCTACCCGAGATCCGCCGATTTTGACACCGACATTGGTGCTTTCATTGAGAGTTCCTCTATGTCATCACTTTTAGGCCCGATGGCTTCTCCAATCAGCAACAACGATGCGATCCAGGGTGAGACTTTTCTCCCCGGACAAATCTTCGTATTCTGCGGCTTTGCACTGCGGGCCAATTCGCTTGGCCATCTGGAGCAGATCGAAAGCTACGCCCCTAGCCATCAAGTCAGATTTGGAAGTTTGAACTACACGGCCGACATCCTCGGAGACTCGATCTTCGACGGATTCGAGCCACAGCCGAGCGCGCCGCACTGTCACGATAGGCATGATTTAGCTCTGCCGCCGAACAGTGCCCTGGAGGCCGCACCTGTATCCGCTCCGACCCCTAGCTCGGAGTCGATCACACCAATCGAGGATGGGTGGTTAGACACCGCCTCGGGGGCTGCAATCTCTACGGCGATCGAGCCGAACACCTGCCCTATTCTCTGCAAAACCCATGACTCCAAGGAGCCGGACTCCTCTCCAGACTCCGAGCCCTCCGCGCCCTGACCAATCGAACCCGATTGGGCGCCGATCATGGAGTTCACCGCCGCGGACATCTTTCAGCACTCGCCCTTCGGCAATATTCTGAATTCACTAAAGTCTCTCTCTTTATCAGGAGAGCCCTGGCCGGACTACGGCCAACAAGGTATGGATGCGGATGATGAAAAAATTCAAAGCCCACCCACCACCCACTTCGTAGCCATTGTCGATAATTTAAACGACGTGCTCGACTTCGACTCCAAAGACATCGACGGTATGGACGATGATGTTGGAGATGAACACGAACCAATGCCTATAAGGCACTGGACAGCCACCTCATCTCATGATGTATACATGGTGGACACACCCAAAGGAAGCGACGACGAGGAACACAAGGATGCAACGAGGGATCGTTCACTCGAAAAGCAATCAAAGCGGCGACGTAAGCGCCGCTCCAAGCCCCGCCTCGACAGAGACAGCAGTCATACAGACCTAGCCATAGAGCAGGACGAGCCGGCGGATGACGAACAAGCCTTCGAGCAAGCGTCCGAACAGGGAAACTTGGATAAACAAACCGAACACCCTGTCCCTGGCGAAAACAACAGTCCGGACAACCTTACACCGGATAAACTCATGGAGCAGAAGAACCTCCACAAAAGGCTCGTCGCCACTGCGCATATCCTGGAAAAGCAGAAGCGGAAGCTCAAAACGGCAGAAGATGCACTCAGAATCAGATGGAGCAAAGTACGCAACACTGCAGACAAATATGCCGGCAGTCGCCGCACAAAAAGCTATCCAAAGTGAAAGCTACTGCCTGAATTTGACGAGGAGGCCTTAGAGCCCCCGCAATCAAAAAATAGGAAAGACATCCGGTCGGATGGACGACCGCATGGCCAGCATGGAGCGGCAAGCAGCGCCATACACAAGCCGGCACGCGATCCACCAAAGGATCCGCATCAAAAAGACGGCCCAGCCAGATCTATATACGGGCCAAGAAAGCAAGCTCTAGCAAGCAATGCAACACAACAAATATCTGAACATCACGGCACACCCAAATACAGGGGTGCCGCACCCCCCCTATGTTTCACCGATGAGGTGCTGGACCATGAATTTCCAGTGGGATTCAAGCCCGTAAACATAGAGGCATACGACGGAATAACAGAACCTGGGGTCTGGATCGAGGATTATATCCTCCACATACACATGGCCAGAGGAGATGACCTCCACGCCATAAAATGCTTACCCCTCAAGCTTAAAGGGCCAGCCCGGCATTGGCTCAAAAGCCTTCCCGAAAACACCATTGGAAGTTGGGAAGAGCTTGAGGATGCTTTCTGGGCAAATTTTCAAGGGACCTATGTCCGCACTCCGGATGCAGACGATCTCAGTCACATAACTCAACAGCCCGGAGAGTCAGCCCGAAAATTCTGGAACATATTTCTTACTAAAAAAATCAGATAGTTGACTGTCTGGACGCCGAACCCCTAGCAGCTTTTAAGCACAACGTTCGAGACGAATGGCTCGCCAGACACCTCAGCCAAGAAAAGCCAAGAACAATGGCCGCATTGACAAGCCTCATGACCCGCTTTTGCGCAGGAGAGGACAGTTGGTTGGCAAGATGCAGCACCAGCAACCAAAGTACATCCGAAGTTAGGGATGGGAACGGAAAACCCCGACGCAGCAAGGACCAACGCCGGAATAAGGGAAACAGCCCGAAGAGCACGGTGGTCAACGCCAGATTCAAAAGCTCGCGGCAGAATCAAAGAAAGCCGCCCCTCGAGGATAACAGGGACAAGCTATCCAACTTAAACAAAATCTTGGACAAGATATGTCAAATACACAGTACTCCCGGGAAGCCTGCGAACCATACCCACAGAGATTGTTGGGTTTTCAAGCAAGCCGGAAAGCTCAACGCCGAACACAAGGGGCTCGACACACTAAGTGAGGACGACAACGAACCCCACAAGTAGAGCACCAGGAAACAAAAGGACTTCCCACAAGAAGTCAAAACAGTAAACTTACTTCACGTGACGTACAGAACGGCGCCACAAGAGATACGCGCCATACGGCCTATCCCAAAGGAGTCTCGCCAATGGTTGTTAAAACCAATCACCTTCGACCATCAGGATTACTCTAGAAGTATCCGGAACGCAGGCTGGACTGCCTTGGTATTAGATCCAATAATCGGCGGGCTCCATTTTACAGATGTCCTAATGGACGGCAGTAGTGGTCTAAACCTGTTATACCAGGAAACAATCCGCAACATGGGGATAGACCCAATAAAAATTCGCCATAGCAAATCCTCCTTTCAAGGGGTAACACTAGGCCCGGATGCCCGTTGCATGGCTTCTCTTCGGCTAGAAGTTATGTTCGGCTCACCCGATAACTTCCATTGCGAACAGATAACTTTCCACATCGCCCCATTCTCAAGTAGCTATCAAGCACTGCTGGGACGCGAAGCTTTCGCCCGCTTTAACGCAATACCGCATTATGCATCTCTTACGCTTAAGATGCCCGGTCCACGAGGCATCATCTCATTAAAGGGAAAACATTGAGTGTTCCTCCCGCGCGGAAAACAGTGCGGTTGCCTTGACAGCCCCACAATAAAGCGGCTTCACCAGCCAAACCATCTAAACAGGTCGTCAAGACCACGGACACGGCTAGACGAGTCCGGCATAAACATACAATTGATATAGGCTTAATAGCCGTATACCCCTGTACTAGGGGCTCCGCGCATATAAAACAAGAGACAATAAAGCTCAATTTTACCCATTTCGATTCATACTTTGTTTATTTAGTATAACACATGTTCGGCACGATCTTTATTTAACTAAGTTCCTCTCTTTTACAGATGAACACCGTGCTACGCCCGTCCAGGATACAGCACAACGGAGACACAGTCGCAGACATGCAGCAGGGACCCATTCCAAGGATTCTTTTCAGATTAAGAACCTGCGTAAACCTTTTTTACTGTCTCTTGTTGATACACATCCCATGGTTTCTTGGTATAACCAAGGAGGAGGCTGGCGTTTTGGCATGTGGCCACGTCAGAGTTTTGCGCGTACCTGGACACTAGGGGCTTATTACTAAGGGCATTATCCCGCCTGCCCTCATAAAGACCGAATACCATAGGGAGTGTTCGACGTCGTGAGTTTGGCCTTATATGCATCAGCTCCGAATCATGTCTTTGGTCAAATGTTGGTTTGCCCGGCTCCTGTGTTTTGCTGCCTTACGTTCCGCTCTATTGGCTAAGGCGGCACCAGGAGAACTACTGCGACCCCGGTTCGGCCAGGCGAGCACCTCAGTAGAGAAAGCCAAAAACTGAATGTCATGATATAGCGTGAGATTGGTCAACCACTGGATGACATACCGGAATATTTAGGATTCATCCGCATTAATGAAGGGCCGTTTCCCGGCCAGGCACATACGTGCCTTGAGTTCGGGCGAGCGCAGGCGCCACCAGGGGCTATATAAGTAGCCTCAATGTCAAACTCCTATGGCTAAGTGAAAGTGATAAAGCACCATAGTCCGATTGCCTAGTTCGCTGCGCTATCACCTCCTTTGTAGGACCAAGACATTGGATCAAGTGTGAAAATGCGCCTTCTGCAAACACCCCTGCATTATGTGCGTGGGGGCTGAAGCCGACGACTGCCATCTTTCAGATTATATATACATATATGTTAAACGGCCGCACAGGAGGTATCATAATACTTGCAGGCACAAGTATAAAAAGCTTCTACAATTTATCAAAATATTGTTTGACAATAATACATGCTATTCGAATATAGTATCCTTCGAGCACTGCGTCTCTATTAAACGAGCGCCTTGCAGAACTTCCTGAAAATAGCACTCGGTAGGTACTCGGCTTCCATCCGAGTCTGGGGATGCAACAGCGGTGGCTTCCATTTCCGCCCAGTATGCCTTGACATGGGCAAGAGCCATCCACGCACCCTCTATGCACGCTGATCTCTTCATTGCATTGATATGTGGTGCCGCACCAAGGAACTGCTGCACCTAGTTGAAATAACTTTTCGGCTCTGGTCTCTCTTGCCATAGATGACTCACGACATACTTCATGGCGAGTCCGGACAACCTATTTAGCTCGGCCCATTCGGCCAAATGGTCGGCTAATGACAGTGGACGCTCTGTATTGAGGAACTATGACTAGAAGAGCTTTTCCACTTCGCGATCTTCTTGATCTCGGAAGTACTCGGCCGCATCTACGGCACTCGCTGCTAAATCCAGATAGGTGTCCGCCGTACTCCACATCTGTTCTAACGGAGCATGTTTAGGATCACAGAACTTCCTCCGCAGCATAAAGGGCTTTCCAGCCGCTATTTCTCTGGCCTGACGCAGCTCCTCCTTCACAGCTCTCATTGCAGAGCGAGCATCCTTGGCATCGGCAACGGCCTTCTTCAGGTCCGTCTGTTCCACCCGATCTTCTTTTTCAAGAAGCTTGCAACGGTCAGCAGCGTTCTTCAGCTTCACGGCCATCTTGGCCATTTCCTTCTTGCTTCGGCAGTGAGCAGCCTGTTCGGCTTTCAGCTCTTCAATTGCCTTTACGGCAGCCACATCACTTTTCCTGGCTTGCTCCTTGGCTCGGGCAAGTTCTGCCCGAAGATTCTCCATGGCAGCAGCACCATCTGCATCAAGTGCACACATTGTAAGATACTGGCATAAAGCTCCTCTTACCAGGCGCCGCCGAAGGAATTACATACCTTGTGCCTTGTCAAGCCGCTTGTTGACAAGCGCGATGTCGGCATCTGCCACGTCAAGTTGCCGCTTTAGCTCGACAAATCCATCAGTCCGGCTGGCCACCGGACAATTCACCACCTACATATAAAGGTGGCATATTAGACCTGGGATTATGATCCTCTGTGCGCTGTCACTTTTGACAACACACAGAGTCTCAGGGGCTACTATCTACACAGGGCGCATCTTATTTATCCGCAACTGTCCAAAAAGGGTACATTATTTCGCGTACCTCAAAACCTGTCAGTAAACTCCTGACGGCCTCGTGCAATCCGCTCTCCGCGGATGAAATCCTCTCAATCACCGTACCCATCAATGCACGGTGCTCCTCTGAGATAAATGCTCACCCTAGCAGATCCTTCAGCTCCTCCGACCGCGCACCAGATGGCGCCGGACTCGTCTGATGGCCCTTTTCGAAGGCCGGACATGGAGGGCTTTGGGGGGCCATATGACTACCTTCCGGCCCCGCCGGATTCGGAGAAACCCTCCGCGACGATACCTCAGGGTCGCCCGCCTCGCAAGGCGGTACGACAGGGTGAGGCGTTCCGCTCTCCATCATCTTCGGAAGAAGATCCCCTAAGGACAAGCTCTGCTGAGAAGGGCTAAGGTCCGAGCTACAAGGTAAATTTTCGATTACTTTTCTCAGATATAAAGCAGGGATTTCTCTCGTTTCTTAAAAAGAAAACTTCTCTCTACTTATGGCTCGGTGGAGGGCTGATCCCCTTGAGGGCATAATTCGGCCGAAGTATCCCCCAGCACAGGACCCTCTGGCGAAGATTTCTTCCCCCGCTTTAAGGCCATGGTCTCCGGGTCTTCAGAGGCGGTCCTATTCTTCCCCTGAGGAGAGGAATTTTAGATTCCTCCCTTCCGGACAACCTCCTTTGAGGAGGCTGTAGCTCCCTTGTCCCCTCCCTCGCTTCCCTTTGAAGGCACAACCTCCAACATCCTGACTAGCACTGGACCCGGCGTGGTCTCGAGGAGGGGGGGCGGACACCTGATTAGCGTTGCTTTCGCTATCCACTCCTGTTTAAAGGACAACTCTTTTAGGGGCAATTTTATGATAAATATGCGGATAGCGAGTCTGGGCACAAGACTACTTACTTGAGTATCCAGACGATTGCAGCTCAGACCTGCGTCCTCCGTAGAATCCGGACACACTACTTGTGGTCCGAAGAACAATTTGTACATCTCCATGGGCGTCATGCCAAGAAAATGTTGGAGAACTCATGGTCCCTCCGGGTTGAACTCCCACAGGCGGAGGGGGCGACGTTTGCAGGGCAGAACTCGGCGAATTAACATAACCTGCGTCACCATGACCAGATTCATGTCTCTTTCTAGGAGATCTCGGATGTGGCCCTGCAACAGGGGCACGTCCTTTGCCGGCCCCCAGTCCAACCCCGTATTGACACATGATGCCAGTCATGGTGGGGGACCCGAGCGAAAGGCAGGTGGTGCCACCCACTTAGGGGCCCTGGGAGCGGTAATATAAAACCACTCTCGCTGCCATAAGCTGGACTCCTCTTGAAAAGAGCCCTCAGGCCATGGAGTACCAGCATTCTTGGTTATAAAAGCACCTCCGCACTCCGCATGCCGTCCCTCGATCATCTTCAGCTCTACTTTGAAGGTCTTGAGCCATAGTCCGAAGTGAGGAGTGATACGGAGGAAGGCTTCACACACGACGATGAATGAGGAAATATGGAGGATGGACTCCGGGGCTAAGTTGTGAAATTCCAGCCCATAATAATACATGAGCCCCCTCACGAAGGGATCCGTTGGGAAGCCTAGCCCCCGAAGGAAGTGAGACATGAACACCACACGCTCACCGGGCTTGGGAGTGGGAATGAACTGCCCTTGAGCAGGCAGCCTATGCGAGATTTCCCCAGTCAAGAACCTGGCCTCTCTCAACTTCAGCACGTCCTCCTCCGTGACGGAGGAAGGCATCCATCAGCCTTGAAGGTTGGAACCGGACATTGTCGAAGGTCCGAAGTGCCTGAAATCTGGAGCCTTGGGTGTTGGAACTCGAGGCGAAGGGCGAACTCGTTTGAGATTGAAAGAAAGGAGTAAGGCCTTGGTCTCTTTATAAGAGGTTGAATACCAAGGGCCTTCCCCGTGACCGTTTGGGACTCGCCTTTGATCAAGAAAATACACCAACGGGTACGGTTGGGTTACCCACGCCCGTGTTGATGAGAATCCCGGAATAAGGGGACACGATCTCTGCTTTAACAAGACGTGCCAAGGAAACCGCCTCGCTAAACGCGCTAAGGTGGGACAATAAAATGATTCGAATAAAGACTTGGTCGTGGTGTGATGTCACACTACGGAATACGTCAGCAGATTAGATTTGTGTAAATATTATTCTCTCTATGGCAATATGTGGAAACTTATTTTGCAGAGCCGGACACTACCTTTGTGTTCAAAATCATCTATGAAGTACTTGGAGGAGGAACCCGCCTTGCAATGCTGAAGACAATCTGCGCGCCGGACTCGTCGTCATTGAAGCCTGGTTCAGGGGCTACTGAGGGAGTCCTGGATTAGGGGGTGTCCGGATGGCCGGACTATACCTTCGGCCGGACTCCTGGACTATGAAGATACAAGATTGAAGACTTCGTCCCGTGTCCGGAAGGGACTTTCCTTGGCGTGGAAGGCAAGCTTGGCGATACGGATATGTAGATCTCCTACCATTGTAACCGACTCTGTGTAAACCTAGCCCTCTCCGATGCCTATATAAACCGGAGTGTTTTAGTCCGTAGGAAGAACAACAATCATACCATAGGCTAGCTTCTAGGGTTTAGCCTCTCTGATCTCGTGGTAGATCTACTCTTGTACTACCCATATCATCAATATTAATCAAGCAGGACATAGGGTTTTACCTCCATCAAGAGGGCCCGAACCTGGGTAAAACATCGTGTCCCCTGCCTCCTGTTACCATCCGACCTAGACGCACAGTTCGGGACCCCCTACCCGAGATCCGCCAGTTTTGACACGGACACTTGTCCTTTGCTACAAAAAGGATTGGGCCACCTTGCTGCACTTTATTTACTTTTGTTACTTGTTGCTCGTTACAAATTATCCTATCACAAAACTATCTGTTACCACTTATTTCAGTACTTGCAGAGAATACCTTGCTGGAAACCGCTCATCATTTCCTTCTGCTCCTCATTGGATTCGACACTCTTACTTATCGAAAGGACTATGATAGATCCCCTATACTTGTGGGTCATCAAAAACTGGTTCAACAAATCATCTCATCTTTGATCTTGAGCATCGCCAAAGTAAATCCGAAGAGTTTACACGTCGGGTATCTGAGGAGCCCCTTTAAGTTCTCGGCCTTTATCAATGCCTTGTTATTATTTTTTACGCCACACCTCGGGTTTGAAGTTGTTCCCGTGCGGCGGTGTCCTCTTGCATCCGATCTCCAACACCGGACTGCATTCGAGACATCTTTGGCAGCCGAGCACCAACGCTAGATTATATCCGAGCTCCAACGCCAGACTATATTCCAAGCTCCCATGCCGGACTATATCCGAGATGTCATAGATCACCTTGGCTCAAAAAAGTCGAAGAAGTTTAGCCGAGCTTAATGCCAGAAATGCCCTCTATGGAGCCAGCCACTGGCACCCGAGCTTTATGCCGGATTGCTTCCGAGGTTGTGTACCACCCCGACTGTGGGCTGATTTTTTGTCAACATTTTCGATTGGTGCCATTTATTCTCTGCCGAGATATATAGCCAGTAGCCCTCAATGTGTGTATCGGTCTAAAACCCGAGATGCACATGAAGGATGACATAAGACCGTTGATCCTAGTAGCCCCTGAGACTCAGGTTGATTCACAAAATCGGCCTGAGGATCAACTCCTAGCACGGCAGAATAATTCGGGACAAAAAAGCGGTATTCAAAGTCCTCGAGACTCAGGTTGGGTGCGGACGACCAACCTGAGGATCATAATCTCCTCAAAAACTATATGGCAATTTAAATTTTCTGCATTGAATAGGCAATGCAGTAGCCCCCGAGACACTGGACGGGTGGAAACACCAGATCAGGGGATCGATGTGCCCCTTTAATATTAGTGAATATTAAGCTCGAAGCCCAGTAACCCCCGAGCCTTAATGCGAGCACGGGTGGCCGAATTAAGGATCGATATCCAGAGGAAAATGACAAATTATGTGTAATGATTCTATGTACCCAAGTACTTTACATCATTAATACTCGGATCCGCACTGTACAAAACTTTGTTGACCAACCATCGGCTTCAACCTCCTCGGCCAGAAGCCGGGGAGTGTTTGTCCTACTTTATAAAGCCGCTATAAGGGCAAAGATTTATGGAAAACAAGGCAATCCGGCCATACGGTTTTATAAACAAAAGGTAGGCAGAGACATATGAAACATCTTCCAAATAAAATAATTCTGCTATCGGTTCCTTTCTTTGGGTTGTCATGCTGATCATGATCATGAAACCTCACCTCCAATCAATGTGGGCGGAAAATATTGAGGATTTAGTTCGGGAAAAGTTCCCGAACTCTATGGTATTAATGAACCAAAATTTTCACTTTCGTCGTTGCCGACCAAGTATATCCTTTAAGATCGCTAGCTTTCGGCTTCACCCAGTTTTAGGTACTAACTCGGATGACCCGGTAGTAACAATCACAGAGGTGCTCCCTTTACCGCCTAGCCGAACAATCGAGATCGCGGGGGTAAGCACAGGAGCCAGGCAACTCAGCTTGGCCAAAATCTTAAGTCAAATTGATGCATATTTATGGCTTTATAACGATGATTGCGGAAGGCAGCCCTCGTATATGAAATACAAACGCCGATGATATGTTTATTTTGACTCCGTTGCGGCCATTTGTCAGTTGAAAGTGGCCCATTGTCGGCTTCCACCCCCTTGTAGATGCTACGCAGGGTGTTTTCGCAATAACAAAACAAGCCTTAGCCGACGTCTCGGTGCCCAAAGGTGGTTGTGTTAGCGGAAACGAGGCAATCAGATATGCAGGCTTTATAACTTTCACGTAGTCATAGGAGCTTTAAATTGGGGAGGCTAGTTACGAGCCCCCGGTGAGTGTTCAGTGACAGTCATGGTCAAGCCGTAAACACTTCGGCCAATATTATGATCGTCCCATCATTTAACACGGGGTGACCTCTATCGATCTTATAGGTTAATAGAGTCATCGGATCGCTGACCAGTTTACGCTTATTGTGACAGTTAGTTTTCGGCTTTCTCCACTAAGGCGCTTAACCATGCGAGCTAGAAACACAATCACGGTGGTTCTCCCTTTGCACACCTAGCCGAACAAAGCGGAGCGTAGGAGGCAAGCACAGGAGACGGGCAACCCAACTATTGACCAAAGACACAATTCGAAATCGATGCATATATAGCAATATCAGAGAATGTTTTTGCCAAATCTCTAAAGGTGTCCGGCTTTGCACTGCGGGACTTATGCTGGAAACAAACAAATAGTTTAAAAGTGCCATAGGCTTGGAAAACCATAAAACATCAGTAAAAACTTGACGTCCAAACTATATCAAGTGTTCGGTGCCAATCGGAAAATTGGTCTTAAAAAATGTGCTTCTATCTTGCTTTAACATAACACATCCTATCTCAAGACTTCAGGAGGGTCAGCCTACGGCTTCAACCTCCTATCCCGAAGGTGGAGTACTTCTCGTTAGGCCCGTTTAGCAAACTAAACTCTAGCGGCTTTGAGAGAGAAATTAGGCTCCTCGGCTATTGACCACACACTCGCGTCGAAAAAAGGAGTGATAGAAAAAGACTTTGCAACAACTAAGAAGAAGAACACTTATTATAAAACAGCTCACATAAATTTAAGAGACCCCAAGTGATTTGGGTAAAAGAATTTTATGTATAATGATTGTATGTACCGAAGTACTTATATCATATATGTGTTCACCTGAACTTTAAATGCGTCTTAACCGACCGTCGACTTCTCCCTCTTCGGTCAAGGGCCGAAAAGTGTTATGTACTCCATCTGTCGAGAATATCGACGGTGTTTCCGATAACCAGGCAATCAGGCCATAAGGTTGTAACAGACAAAGCACGCTCAGGGAACTTATGGTATATTACTGATGAAGTGTAAAAAGCATCTTCGAAGAAAATAGTACCCCCACCGATACCTTTCTTCGGTTGCTCATTGTTACTATGAGACTTGTGCAATACATTTTTTGTACTCATGAGTTCCGTTGAGTGCTGACCATGGTTGAAAACAATAAGAGCGCTAGCTTTTGGCTTCACCCAGTCTGAGGTCCGAGCTCGGATAAACCGACCGTGACAATCGCAGAGGTGCTCCCTTTACTCCCTAGCCAAAACAATCGGGAACGTAGGGGTAAACACAGGAGCAAGGCAACCCAGCTTGTGGAACACTATGCATATTGTGGCATAGTACACGAACAAGGAACGAAGCCATACAAGTATAATCATATGCAAGAGGAAAGGCTTCATAAAGGAATCCTCTAAGTAAGCGGGGTATTTGAATTTGTATGTCACAAACAAAGTTTTGACAAGGATGATTTTCACAAACAAATCTTTGCCAAAAAAAGTATAATGCTTGGTCGAATCGAACAAAATTTAAAACTTTGAGCATGAAAGCGACTTAGCTGGTTAATGTGTTCGGCATTGCTACGCGGTCCGAGCTTGATGCGGGACAAGGTTCCATCCCCCAAGACGGCCGCGAGATGGCAGAGCGAAGAGCTCGGCACTCCAGAGTGGTGATATAGCACGGCTAATGCAGGCCGGCAGAGTGACACCGAAGTCCCCGACTTGGTTTAATGAAGTGAGGACGAAGGCCGCAGTCTAGCCGAGGTGACGTGGTATGTCTGTACGCCAAGGTGACAACACTGCCCGACCCGGATCATTTACCTATGCACAAGAAATAGTGCAAACCAAAGATAATGGTAATAATAATACATTTTAAAAAAATTGTTCATAATTAATAATTTATGCAAAGTGAGTAACAAAAGAAATATGGCATGTGTGCCGAACACTCGATGAGGTAGAGCTCCTCAGCGATGCCGAAGTCCCGAGGCAACCGAACATGTCGGTATGACAATTCGACCAACAAGGTGATCACGTGAGACGATTTAGGCCGATTGGGATGACGATGTCGGCTTGCCGAAGTGACCGCGTGACACAGTCGAAGTCGATTACCTACACATGTAAAATAGTGCAGTCCAACAATAATAATATAAATATATAAAAATCACCGCGTAATTAATTTACGCAAATTAATTTATTTAAAGATATGTGGCCTGGCACCGAAGTCAATGCCGATGCAGGGCGTCGGCGTGATGCGGTCATAGTGTGGCAAAGCCTGAATTCACAGGTCCGTCCGAGTTTTGGATGCGGCGTTCGCCAAACTATGTATGGAAACTGGCCGAACCACCACGCGACCGTCGGTAATGCGGCCACCATTTGATAGACCTGCGTACAGATGATGGAACAAACCAGAGTAATAATTCTTTGGGAAAAATAAACCCAAACAAGCAAAAATTGCTAGGATTAATAGCACCTGGTTTATTTGTTGTAGCAATCCTAACAAAGTTGACTCCCAAAATTGGGACTCAATCCGCACACCCATTGCCTGATGGGCGATAAAGCGATGACATGGCGATGCTGGCAAAGGTTGGCTTGCCGAGACAAAGCCCCCGGTCCAGCTAACGTGACGAAGCTGGTCGGCTGGTGACGCCAAAGTCACTGGGGTATGTTGATGAAGAAATAGCAAAGTCCCCTTTCCAGCAGAGGTGTCGAAGCCTCCATGTCAGCCGATCAGTCGAAGCATGTCGGTTGGTGACACCGAAGTCACCAGAGTAGGTTTGATGAAGATATGGTGAAGCCCCCAGTCCAGCCGAGGTGACGGAGCAGGCCGGTAAGGAGACGTTGCAGCTGTCGTGTCAGCCGAGGAGTTGAAACAGTTCGGCGTGATGGATGTCGGCTTGAAGAAGCAACAGTGCGGCCATGCCAATGCAGGTCGTAACTTGTGATGCGGTCAATGCTGGCTTGATGAAGTGACCATGTGGCGATGCCGGTGTGCCCGCTCCGTGTGATCCGTGGGGTGGCGATGTTGGTGATGATTTGTCCTTTGTGATTACGACCTCCAGTCCGGCTCGCCGAGATGATGATCTGGAGAAGTTGAGCTCGGCTAAACAAAGTGACGATGTGTCTAGTGCAGGTCGGCAGCCGTGAAGCAATATTGCCAGACTGGTTTGACACCAGCGTGACGGTGAAGATTACCTCCGAAAAGGAGCAAAATTTGTGAGCATGTGTTCGGAAACAAAACACAATACCCTAAAAAGAGATTCTTCCAAAAAGGTTATCCAATATCTCGTTCATGAAGAGAGATGAACTCGGGTCGGATTCGTATTCGCGCAAAAAACATATCTGAAAAATGATGCACTAATCAGAAGGTTCCCGGAGTTTGAACAGTTGGATCGAGCTGAAATTTTAAGAGGTGGTAGATATGGAAATTCCGCAGCAGATGAACGGTTGGATCTTCCAAATAACCTCTGAGCTGGGCTCTGGAGACCTGATACGTCTCCGTCGTATCTATAATTTTTTATTGTTCCATGCCAATATTCTACAACTTTTATATACTTTTGGCAACCTTTTATACTATTTTTGGGACTAACATATTGATCCAGTTCCCAGTGCTAGTTCCTGTTTGTTGCATGTTTTTTGTTTCGCAGAATATCCATATCAAACGGAGTCCAAACGGGATAAAAACTGATGGAGATTTTTTTGGAATATATATGATTTTTGGGAAGAAAGATCCACGCGAGACAAGGCTCGAGGGGGCCACGAGGTAGGGGGCCGCGCCCCAGGGGGCAGGCGTGCCCTGGGCCCTCGTGGCCACCTCGTAAGGCGGTTGATGCCCTTCTTTTTCTGCAAGAAAGCTAATATCCGGATAGAGATCGTGTTAAAATTTCAGCCCAATCGGAGTTACGGATCTCCGGGAATATAAGAAACAGTGAAAGGGTAGAATCTGAGAACGCAGAAACAGAGAGAGACAGATAGACATATCCAATCTCGGAGGGGCTCTCGCCCCTCCCATGCCATAAAGGCCATAGACCAGAGGGGAAACCCTTCACCCATCTAGGGAGGAGGTCAAAGAAGAAGAATAAGAAGGAGGGGGGCTCTCTCTCCCTCGCTTCTGGTGGCACCGGAGTGCCACCGGGGGCCATCAACATCACCGCAATCTTAACCAACAACTTCAACGCCATCATCACCAACTCTTCCCCCCTCTATGCAGAAGTGTAACCTCTCTCTTACCCATTGTAATCTCTACTTAAACATGGTGCTCAACGCTATATATTATTTCCCAATCATGTATGGCCTTCCTATGATGTTTGAGTAGATCCGTTTTGTCTTATGGGCTATTTGATGATCAAGATTGGTTTGAGTTGCATGTTTAATTATTGGTGCTGTCCTATGCTTCTCTCTGTGTCGCGCAAGTGTGAGGGATCTCCGCTATAGGGTGTTGCAATACGTTCATGATTCGCTTATAGTGGGTTCCGTGAGTGACTGAAACACAAACTCGAGTAAGGGGGTTGTTGCGTATGGGATAAAGAGGACTTGATCATAAGTGCATATGATCCAAGTAGAGAAAGTATGTTAGCTTATGCCTCTCCCCCATATAAAATTGCAATAATGATTACCGGTCTAGTTATCGATTTCCTAGGGACAAATAACTTTCTCATAACAACAAGCTCTTTACTAAAACTAATTTAGTTGTGTCTTTATCTAAACAGCCCCTACTTTTTATTTACGTAATCTTTATTATCTTGCAAATCTATCCAACAACACCTACAAAGTACTTCTAGTTTCATACTTGTTCTAGGTAAAGCAAACATCAAGCGTGCGTAGAGTTGTATCGGTGGTCGATAGAACTTGAGGGAATATTTGTTCTGCCTTTAGCTCGTCGTTGGGTTCGGCACTCTTACTTATCGAAAACTGTTGCGATCCTCTATACTTGTGGGTTATCAAGACATTTTTCTAGTGCCGTTGCCGGGGAGCAATAGCGTGGGGTGAATATTCTCGTGTGTGCTTGTTTTCTTTATCACTAAGTAATATTTATTTGCTATTGTTAGTTGTTCTTTATCTTCAGTTATGGATATGGAACATGAAATACCAAAAAAATTAGGTGTACTTGCTACTCATGGAGATGGGGAACCTCCTAAAACCCTCGATGCTCGTTATGTGACAGAAATTATGTACTACTTTGATAGTCCTGAGAAAACCCCATTCAATCTGGTAATGGGAGTAACATTGGATCAACGTGAATACTTTAGGGATCATCACTTGACACAAAAAGGGAAACTATTATGGGATCAAATTTATATATTGAAGTGGTATGCTCGGCAAGTATGCTTGAGTTATGATTATACTTGTTTCTCTAGGATGAAGGCTCCACACCTTCCCTTTTCATCCAAATTTAATGATAATGAAACCTTAGCTTCTTATGGTTATGGTATATATGATTACTATGATGTGGAACAAATAGAACAATTTGCTGCTTTTAAGGGTGCTTATGAAATTGAATCTTTGTTTGAAAAGTATGAAGCTTTTGATGATGATGTTTATAGGCCTGAAAATTTAGCTATCCTAAAATATTGCTATGATAATTATGAATATAATTCCTATATTAATGCGCTTATTGAGAAAGTCTCCGCCATCCAAGAAGAGACTAATATTTTGCAGGAATATATGGAAGAAGAAGTTGATGAAACTGTGAGCTCATTGGATGAAAAAGATGAGGAGGAGAGCGAAGAACAAAAGGAGGAAGAGCGGATTGATCACCCGTGCCCACCTTCTAATGAGAGTAACTCTTCAACTCATACATTGTTTAATTTCCCTTCATGCTTACCGAAGGATGAATGCTATGATAATTGCTATGATCCCGTTGATTAATTTGAACTATCCCTTTTTGATGATGCTTGCTATGCTTGTGGCCAAGATGCCAATATGAATTATGCTTATGGAGATGAACTTGCTATAGTTCCTTATGTTAAACATGAAATTGTTGCTATTGCACCCACACATGATAGTCCTATTATCTTTTTGAATTCTCCAAACTACACTATATCAGAGAAGTTTGTGCTTATTAAGGATTATATTGATGGGTTGCTTTTTACTACTACACATCATGATTTTGATAGATATAATATGCATGTGCTTGCTGCTCCTACTTGCAATTATTATGAGAGACGAACTATATCTCCACCTCTCTATGTTTCCCACATGATAAAATTGCAAGAAACCGTTTATACTATGCATTGGCCTTTACTTTGTGTGCATGAATTATTATTTTATGACATGCCGATGCATAGGAAGAGAGTTAGACTTAGTTTGTGCATGATATATGTTACTTTGTGCTCACTACTAAATTACAAATCATTGTAAATTAAAATTGGCTTTGATATACCTTGGGATCTGGGTGGATTCATTACTTGAGCACTATATGCCTAGCTTAATGGCTTTAAAGAAAGCGCTGCCAGGGAGACAACCCGGAAGTTCTAGAGAGTCATTTACTTCTTTTGAGTACTTTTATATAGTTTTAAAACAACAAAAATAAAGAGGGGAACCCAAAACTTTTTCAAAAAGGAAAGCGAAAGTGAGAAAGACGAGCATTGTTGAAGTGGGAGCTAGCCTTGAACTTTGTTCATGCTCACGGAAACTTTGTGAATCTTGATTACAGAAACTTTTCAACAAAAATAATTATCCCCTTGTACAATTCCATTGTATTATAAAAATAATGTGCCAAGGTTTGCCTTTAGGATGTTTTACTTTGCTTGTTGGTTTGTACGGTGCAGGACAGAAACTTTTGCTGTAGTGCGCGATTTTACATTTTTTACTGGAACGTCAAATGGTTCTGATTCTTTTTGCACTGTCTTTATGTAATTTTTTTTATTTATCCTAATTTTGGAAGAATTTTTGAAGGATCAGAAGTATGTTGAATGTTCAGATTATTACAGACTGTTCTGTTTTAGACAGATTCTGTTTTTGATGCATAGTTTACTTGTTTTGATGAAACTATCGAATTATATCTGTGGATTAAGCCATGGAAAAGTTATATTACAGTAGACACAATGCAAAAACAAAATATGAATTGATTTGCAATAGTACTTAGAGTAGTGATTTGCTTTATTATACTAACGGATCTTACCGAGTTTTCTGTTGAAGTTTTGTGTGGATGAAGTGTTCGATGATCGAGAAGGTCTCGATATGAGAAGAAGGAAGATAGGCAAGAGCTCAAGCTTGGGGATGCCCTAGGCACCCCAAGTAAATATTCAAGGAGAATCAAGCGTCTAAGTTTGGGTATGCCCCAGAAGGCATCCCCTCTTTCTTCAACAAATATCAGTATGTTTTCGGATTCGTTTCATTCATGTGATATGTGTAAATCTTGGAGCGTCTTTTGCATTTAGTTTTCATTTTTATTTTATGCACCATGCTGGTATGAGATAGTCCTTGGTTGATTTATAGAATTCTCATTGCACTTCACTTATATCTTTTGAGTATGGCTTTATAGAATGCTTCATGTGCTTCACTTATATCATTTGAATTTTGGATTGCCTGTTTCTCCTTACATAGAAAACCGCCATTTGTAGAATGCTCTTTTGCTTCACTTATATTTGTTAGAGCACAGGAATATCTCTTTTTAGAAAGAATTAAACTCTCTTGCTTCACTTATATCTATTTAGAGAGATGACAGGAATTGGTCATTCACATGGTTAGTCATAAAATCCTACATAAAACTTGTAGATCACTGAATATGATATGTTTAATTCCTTGCAATAGTTTTGCGATATAAAGATGGTGATATTAGAGTCATGCTAGTGGGTAGTTGTGGATTAGTAGAAATACTTGTGTTGAGGTTTGTGATTCCCGTAGCATGCACGTATGGTGAACCATTATGTAACAAAGTCGGAGCATGAGGTATTTATTGATTGTCTTCCTTATGAGTGGCGGTCGGGGACGAGCGATGGTCTTTTCCTACCAATCTATCCCCCTAGGAGCATGCGCGTAGTACTTTGTTTCAATGACTAATAGACTTTTGCAATAAGTATGTGATTTCTTTATGACTAATGTTGAGTCCATGGATTATACGCACTCTCACCCTTCCACCATTGCTAGCCTCTCTAGTATCGCGCAACTTTCGACGGTACCTTAAACCCACCATATACCTTCCTCAAAACAGCCACCATACCTACCTATCATGGCATTCCCATAGCCATTCCGAGATATATTGCCATGCAACTTCCATCATCATCAGATACATGACTTGATCATTCATTGTCATATTGCTTTGCATGATCGTAAGATAGCTAGCATGATGTTTTCATGGCTTGTCCATTTTTTGATGTCATTGCTACGCTAGATCATTGCACATCCCAGTACACTGCCGGAGGCATTCATATAGAGTCATATCTTTGTTCTAGTATCGAGTTGTAATATTGAGTTGTAAGTAAATAAAAGTGTGATGATCATCATTATTAGAGCATTGCCCCAGTGAGGAAAGGGTGATGGAGATTATGATTCCCCCACAAGTCGGGATGAGACTCCGGACTTTAAAAATAAATAAAATAGGCCAAAGAAGCCCAAATAAAAACACAGGCCAAAGAAGCCCAAATAAAAAAATAGGCCAAAGAAGCCCACCAAAAAAACAAAAAAATGAGAGAAAAAGAGAGAAGGGGCAATGTTACTATCGTTTTACCACACTTGTGCTTCAGAATAGCACCATGTTCTTCATATAGAGAGTCTCTTGAGTTATCACTTTCATATACTAGTGGGAATTTTCATTATAGAACTTGTCTTGTATATTCTGATGATGGGCTTCCTCAAATGCCTGAGGTCTTCATGAGCAAGCAAGTTGGATGCACACCCACTTAGTTTTCAGTCTGAGCTTTCATACACTTATAGCTCTTAGTGCATCCATTGCATGGCAATCCCTACTCACTCACATTGATATCTATTGATGGGCCTCTCCATAGTCCGTTGATACGCCTAGTTGATGTGAGAGTATCTTCTCCTTTTTGTCTTCTCCACAACCACCATTCTATTCCACCTATAGTGCTATGTCCATGGCTCACGCTCATGTATTGCGTGAAAGTTGAAAAGGTTTGAGAACACCAAAAGTATGAAACAATTGTTTGGCTTGTCATCGGGGTTGTGCATGATGTGAATATTTTGTGTGGTGAAGTTGGAGCGTAGCCAGACTATATGATTTTGTAGGGATAACTTTCTTTGGCCATGATATTTTGAAAAGACATGATTGCTTTATTAGTTGGCTTGAAGTATTATTGTTTTTATGTCAAATGATAGACTATTGCTTTGAATCACTCGTCTCTTAATATTCATGCCATGATTAGATATGTGATCAAGATTATCCTAAGTAGCATTCCACATCTTATCTTTTTTATCATTTACCTACTTGAGGATGAGCAGGAATTAAGCTTGGGAATACTGATACGTCTTTGTAGTATCTATAATTTTTGATTGTTCCATGCCAATAGTCTATAACTTTTATATACTTTTGGCAACTTTTTATACTATTTTTGGGACTAACATATAGATCCAGTGCCCAGTGCCAGTTCCTATTTGTTGCATGTTTTTTGTTTCGCAGAATAACCATATCAAACGGAGTCCAAACGTGATAAAAACTGACGGAGATTTTTTTGGAATATATATGATTTTTGGGAAGAAAAATCCACGCGAGACGAGGCCCGAGGGGGGCACGAGGCAGGGGGCGCGCCTCGGGCCCTCGTGGCCACCCCGTAAGGCGGTTGACGCCCTTCTTTTTCTGCAAGAAAGCTAATATCCGGATAGAAGATCGTGTTAAAATCTCAGCCCAATCGGAGTTACGGATCTCCGGGAATATAAGAAACAGTGAAAGGGTAGAATCCAAGAACGCAGAAAAAGAGAGAGACAGATAGACATATCCAATCTCGGAGGGGCTCTCGCCCCTCCCATGCCATAAAGGCCATAGACCAGAGGGGAAACCCTTCTCCCATCTAGGGAGGAGGTCAAGGAAGAAGAAGAAGGAGGGTGGATCTCTCTCCCTCGCTTCTGGTGGCACCGAAGTGCCATCGGGGGCCATCAACATCACCACAATCTTCACCAACAACTTCACCGCCATCATCACCAACTCTTCCCCCCTCTATGCAGCAGTCTAACCTCTTTCTTAACCGCTGTAATCTCTGCTTAAACATGGTTCTCAACGCTATATGTTATTTCCCAATCATGTATGGCTATCCTATGATGTTTGAGTAGATCCGTTTTGTCCTATGGGCTATTTGATGATCAAGATTGGTTTGAGTTGCATGTTTAATTATTGGTGCTGTCCTATGGTGCTCTCCGTGTCGCGAAAGCATGAGGGATCCCCGATGTAGGGTGTTGCAATACATTCATTATTCTCTTATAGTGGGTTGCGTGAGTGACTGAAACACAAACCCGAGTAAGGGGGTTGTTGCGTATGGGATAAAGAGGACTTGATACTTTAATGCTATGGTTGGGTTTTACCTTAATGATTTAGTAGTTGCGGATGCTTGCTAGAGTTCCAATCATAAGTGCATATGATCGAAGTAGAGAAAGTATGTTAGCTTATGCCTCTCCCCCATATAAAATTGCAATAATGATTACCGGTCTAGTTATCGATTGCCTAGGGACAAATAACTTTCTTGTAACAACAAGCTCTTTACTAAAACTAATTTAGTTGTGTCTTTATCTAAACAGCCCCTACTTTTTATTTATGTAATCTTTATTATTTTGCAAACCTATCCAACAACACCTACAAAGTACTTCTAGTTTCATACTTGTTCTAGGTAAAGCGAACATCGAGCGTGCGTAGAGTTGTATCGGTGGTCGATAGAACTTGAGGGAATATTTGTTCTGCCTTTAGCTCCTCATTGGGTTCGACACTCTTACTTATAGAAAACTGTTGCGATGCCCTATACTTGTCGGTTATCAAGACCATGCCCTGAACTCGTCCTGATTCCCGTCCAGACTCGACAGGGCTCCGGTATATTGGAGATCAGCGGATATTGCTCCATCAGAACGCGACAAAATTTACAGGGTTGTTGTAGACTCAATTCCGCACAATTCCATTGAAGGAATTGTCAAAGCGATGCTCAAGGAGGTGGTGGCAGAGGATACAAGTTCGTTGTTTGAAAAAACAGCACGGTCGCCCGAGGGTAATGTTAACGTTGAGCCCCCGAGCTCCATGGATGATTCCTCCATGATCATGATAGAGATTGAAGTTGATGTTGATGAAGGCCCTCGTCCGAACATGACGATTGGAGGCAGAGCACAGTCCTTGGTCAAGCCAAGGTGACCAGTCAAGCCAGTGACGAAGACACCGACATTGCAGTTGATCTGCAGGCGAGCCATTGATTTTTTTGCCGATCACACAGCGGAACTCTCAATGAAAGCATCATTGTCGGTGTCAAAACCGGCAGATCTCAGGGTAGGGGGTCCCGAGCTGTGGATTGTCAGATCAATGGTAACAGGAACGAAGGAGACGATGTTTTACCCAGGTTCGGCCCCCTTGATGGAGGTAAAACCCTACGTCCTGCTCTTGTTTATATTGATGGAGTATCAAGTACAGAGTTGATCTACCTCGAGATCATATGTTGTGGTCTAAAACCTAAGGGTATGATGAATAATGTCATAATGATCTATTGACTAGCCTGGACTCGGCTTATATAATGTACCGGAGGCCTAGGATAACAAGAGTCCTAGTCGAATACGTTGGTGGATAGGTGTAACGCCCTCGATGTGGCTATAGCTCCCACGTGTCGAGGCATGACTTAGAGGCATAACCGCATGGAAAGCAATGTCGCAAGTTAGGCAATCATCACAACATCCCATGTAATATAGATAATAAAAAGAGAAGATACATAGTTGGCTTACACTCGCCACGTCAATCAAAGTACATAAATAGAATTACAACATTCAAACACTCATGGCCCGACTACGGCGCCAAAATAAAAGATAACCCAACATGCGACACGGTCCTGATCACCCCAACTGGGCACCACTACTGATCATCAGGGAAAGACACGTAGTATCGTCGTGAGTCCTCGTCGAACTCCCACTTGAGCTCAAGCACGTCATCTGGAGTGGAATCATCAGGCCCTGCATCTGGTTTGGAAGTAATCTGTGAGCCACAGGGACTCAGCAATCTCGCACCCTCACGATCAAGACTATTTAAGCTTAATAGGTAAGGCAAGGAAAATATGTGGAGCTGCAGCAAGCGACTAGCATATATGGTGGCTATCCTGTTCGCAAAAGAGAGCGAGAAGAGGAGGTGAAGCGCAAGAGAGTAACTAGAGGGCATCCCGCGGCAAGCATTACTCCAACACCGTGTTCACTTCCCGGACTCCGCCGAGAAGAGACCATCACGGTAACTCACACAGTTGATTCATTTTATTTAAGTTAAAGTTCAAGTTATCTACAACCGGACATTAACAAATTCCCATCTGCCCATAACCGCGGGCACGGCTTTCGAAAGTTCAAATCCCTGCAGGGGAGTCCCAACTTAGCCCATGACAAGCTCTTACGGTCAATGAAGGAATAGACCTCCTCCCGAGACAATCCGATCAGACTCGGTATCCCGGTTCTTCAAGACACTTCGACAAGTTAAAACAAATCCAGCAACACCACCCGAATGTGCCGACAAATCCCGATAGGAGCTGCACATATCTCGTTCTCAAGGCACACTCATATGAGACATCCTACGAGTAAAACCAACCCTCAAGTTGCCCCGAGGTGGCCCCGCAGTCTACTCGGTCGGACCAACACTCAGAGGAGCACTGGCCCGGGGGGGGGGGTTAAATAAGATGACCCTCGGGCTCCGGAAACCCAAGGGAAAAGGAGGCTAGGTGGAAAATGGTAAAGCCAAGGTTGGGCATTGCTGGAAAAGCTTTATTCAAGGCGAACTATCAAGGGGTTCCCATTATAACCCAACCGCGTAAGGAACGCAAAATCCGGGAACATAACACCGATATGACGGAAACTAGGGTGGTAAGAGTGGAATAAAACACTAGGAGAGAGGCCGAGCCTTCCACCCTTTACCAAGTATATAGATGCATTAAGATAACAAGATAATATAATGATATCCCAACAAGTAAATAATGTTCCAACAAGGAACGGTCTCTAATCTTCACCTGCAACTAGCAATGCTATAAGAGGGCTGAGCAAAGCGGTAAGATAGCCAATCAACGGTTTGCTAAGGCACCGTGGGTTAGAGGTTTGGCATGGAAATTTGGGAGGCATGATAAGCAAGTGGTAGGCATCGTAGCATAGGAATAGCAAAAGAGCGAGCATCTAGCAAAGCAAAGATAGTAGTGATTTCGAGGGTATGATCATCTTGCCTGCAAAGTTGTTAGAGTTGACTGGATCCTCGAAAGCAAACTCAACAGACTCCTCGTTAGCGAACTCATCTCCCGGCTCTACCCAAACAAGACAAACAAGCAAAAAGGACACAATCAACCACGTGCAAACTCAAACAACATGATGCAAACATGCTATGCTATGCGGGATGCGATATGTGATGCATATTCAAGATTTGACAAGGAATGAATGAACCTGGCCTCAACATGGAAATCCAAGTATGCCACTGCAAAGGTTATATGAAATCGCTTGAAAACAATATAAAGATCACCGGAATCGGAGTTACGGTTTGGAAATGGCAAGCAATTCAAATATGACCACGGTCTGCGATTTACAGCAAGTAGCCATCTAAATGCAACAAGATGAACATGCTACAGCACCCAAACATGACAACAAAATACATGGCAGGGATCCATTCATGATTCTTAATAAAAGACTAGCACTAAGCTACGGCCAATTCATCCATTAACAGGTTCAAACAAGCATGGAAAAAATGCATTTGGCAAACATATCTCAGACTTAGTGAAATTAACACTTGTCTGGAATTTCAGATCAGGTAGCACTCTTTGGAGCATGAAAACTATATGCTACAGGACCTGCACATGGCAAAGTAAAGCACGGCATGGAGCTACTCAAAGATCTTAACAAAAGTCCCTTAGTGACCTTGAGCCAAAAGGGATCAGAAAATACATTTGCAAGCATGTGAACATGGCAAAAACATAATCAGATCACAAACTTTATGAAAACTGGAGCATGCTGAAACAGATATCAAGTAGGCATGTTTACGAGCTCGATGCACTCACTACAGAGCATGACATGACAATCTAAGCATACACCCATCAAGAATACACAAAATACAAGCTAGACATGGCAAGAACAATAACATATCATGCACGGATCAACTACAACATCCTCGGCAAAATTTCTAACAAGTAGACAATCTGCCCAGATTCACGAAATGGCAAAAGTAGAGCTTGATTCACTAAATCTAGGGTGCTCCATAATTGCAAACCAAGACATGGATGGAAAGAGCACTACAAGATTAATAAAAAATCCTTACTGATCATCCTCAAAAGAGGCACGGATCACTAGGAAATAACATGAACATATGGCATAATGAGATAAACAGATCAAGGACTTAGTGGAAATGCTAAGTCCCTGAAATCAGCATTAACGAGTGCTCCACTTTGCAAGCTTGTGCTCATCACCACACACATCACAAAAATACATGGGTTGCATCTATGGATAGATGGAAAAACATATATCAAAACTCATGAAGAGCTCAGGGGCATATCGTGCACACAATAATCATGGCAAAAATGACAAATATCTAATTGGAGGAGCAGATCTGACAATTATCTCAAATAGCACTCTCCTAACAGCATTTCGGGCATCAAGATGAAATCAAATGAAAATGATGCAATGAGATGAAATGATGTGCTCTCTGAGGTGAACATTTTGATATGCTATATGCCCAAAACGGAGCTACGGATGCGGAGATATAGCATGATGAAATATGCAAAATAAACTGCAGACTTGGGGAAAAACGAAGTCAACCCTAGGTTTACTGTAGCGTTGGATCTAGATCGGGCACGGTTTACGAAGTTGGCCGGGGCTCTCACCGGAGCCGAAGGAGGTGACCGGAGAAGGACGCCAGAGGAGCGGGGCACCGGATCCAGCCGGAGTCGCGACCGGGCGGCGCTGGCGCGACAGGGCGGCGGCGAGGCGACGCGGTGGACGGCGACCGTCGCCGGCGCGAGGTGGCGGACGGGGCCGCGACGGAGGCGGCGAGCTCCGCGGCGAAGGGCGGCGACGGCGGCCGGTGGCGAACGGGCGGGACGGCGGCGACCTCGCGCGGTCTCCCACGGGCGGCGGCGGTGGAGAGGCGGGCCGCGGGGGCCGGCCTCGGGCCCGAGCGGGCCGACGGCGGTGGGAGATGGCCGGGCCACGTGTCACTCTCTGATTGCACGCGGGCGGTGGCGGACGCGTCCGGCCGGCGGCGGACGTGTCCGGCGGCGCGGAGGAGCGGGTTAGGATTTGGACTGCGCGAAAATCCGGGAGGAGACACATATTTATAGGTAGAGGGAGTTAGGAGACTCCAAATGAGGTGCGGTTTTTGGCCACCTGATCGTGATCGAACGCTCTAGATGATGGAGAAGGTTTTGGTGGGTTTTGGGCCAAAATGGAGGGGTGTTGGGCTGCAACACACACGAGGCCTTTTCGGTCCCTCGGTTAACCGTTGGAGCATCAAACGAAGTCCAAATGGTACAAAACTTGACAGGCGGTCTACCGGTAGTAAACCAAGGCCGCTTGGCAAGTCTCGGTCCAATCCGGAAATGTTTAATCCCCACACACGAAAGAAAGGTAGAAATGACCACTGGAGGAGAACGAAGCGCCGGAATGCAAAACGGACAACGGGGAAATGCTCGAATGCATGAGATGAACACGTATGCAAATGTAATGCACATGATGACATGATATGAGATGCATGACAACGATAACAACACAAGGAGACAAAAACCCGAACCCGAGAAAATAAAATAACTTAACGCCGGAAACGGCAAGAGTTGGAGTACATATTAGGAAAATCATATCCGGGGTGTTACAAGAGGATTCCTTGTCTTGATCACCAAGTCTTGTGGAATCTTCCTCATGTATACATCGGCTGTCCGAACTGGCTCATGAGCAAACGGCCATGGGGTCCTCGGCCCAATCCAACTGATCGGGAGACAACGTGGTGAGTACCCCCTAGTCCAGGACACCATCACATGGCACACTGAACTATCAAGTAGTTATCAGCTTTGCTCTGCCAGGTGTTCAAAACATCTAGTGTTGCTCCTGCAGCAGGTTTATCACCTAGCGGTGCTTTCAGGACGTAATTCTTCTATGCAGCAATGAGGATAATCCTCATGTTACAAACCCAGTCCATGTTGTTGCTACCATCATCTTTCAACTTAGCTTTCTCAAGGAACGCATTAAAATTCAACAGAACAACAACACGGGCCATCTATCTACAACAACATAGATATGCAAAATACTACCAGGTACTAAGTTCATGATAAATTAAAGTTCAATTGATCAAATTACTTAGAACGCCCACTTAGATAGACATCTCTCTAATCATCTAAGTGATCACGTGATCCATATCAACTAAACCATGTCTGATCATCACGTGAGATGGATTACTTTTCAATGGTGAACTCACTATGTTGATAATATCTTCTATATGATTCACGCTCGACCTTTCGGTCTCAGTGTTCCGAGGCCATATCTTCATATGCTAGGCTCGTCAAGTTTAACCCGAGTATTCTGCATGTGCAAAACTGGCTTGCACCCGTTGTATGTGCACGTAAAGCTTATCACACCCGATTATCACGTGGTGTCTCGGCACGACGAACTGTAGCAACGGTGCATACTTATGGAGAACACTTATACCTTGAAATTTATTGAGAAGTCATCTTACAATGCTACTGCCGAACTAAGAAAAATAAGATGCATAAAGGATAAACATCACATGCAATCAATATAAGTGATATGATATGGCCATCATCATCTTGTGCCTTTGATCTCCATCTCCAAAGCACCGTCATGATCACCATCGTCGCCGGCTTGATACCTTGATCTCCATCAAATCATTGTTGTCGTCTCGCCAACTATTGCTTCTACGACTATCGCTACCGCTTAGTGATAAAGTAAAGAAATTACATGGCGATTGCATTTCATACAATAAAGCGACAACCATATGGCTCCTTCCAGTTGCCGGTAACTATGTTACAAAACATGATCATCTCATACAATAAAATTTAGCATCATGTCTTGACCATATCACATCAAGTTAAACGTCCTCTACTTTGTTGTTGCAAGTTTTACGTGGCTACTATGGGCTGAGCAAGAACTGTTCTTACCTACGCATCAAAAACCACAACGCGGTATAGTGATTGCTTTTTGATCTTCAGAAAGAACCCTGTTTCATTGAATTCAATTCAACTAAAGTTGGAGAAACTGACACCCACCAGCCACCTGTGTGTGAAGCACGTTGATAGAACCAGTCTCGCGTAAGCGTATGCGTAATGTCGGTCTGGGCCGCTTCATCCAACAATATCGCCGAATCAAGAAACAACTAGTGACGACAAGCAATATGTATATACCCACGCTCACAACTCCTTTGTGTTCTACTCGTGCATATAACATCTACGCATAAACCTGGCTCTGATACCACTGTTGGGGAACGCAGTAATTTTTAAAAAAAAAATCCTACGCACGCGCAAGATCATGGTGATGCATAGCAACGAGAGGGGAGAGTATTGTCTACGTACCCTCGTAGATCATAAGCGGAAGCGTTATGACAACGCGGTTGATGTAGTCGTATGTCTTCATGATCGACCGATCCTAGTACCGAAAGTACGGCACCTCTGCGATCTGCACACATTCGGCTCGGTGACGTCCCACGAACTCATGATCCAGCAGTGTCAAGGGGGAGCTTCGTCAACACGACGGCATGATAATGGTGATGATGATGCTACTGGAACAGGGCTTCGCCTAAGCACCGTTACGATATGACTGAGGTGGATTATGGTGGAGGGGGCACCGCACACGGCTAAGAGATCAATGATCAACCTGTGTCTATGGGGTGCCCCCTCCCCCGTATATAAAGGAGTGGAGGAAGGGGGAGTGTCGGACCTCTATGGCGCACCTTGGAGGAGTCCTACTCCCTCCCAAATTAGGATTCCCCCCCTTCCCTAGTTGGACTAGGAGAGAAGGAAGGGGGAGAGAAGGAGGAAGGAAAGGGCCCCCTTCCTAGTCCAATTAGGAACAGTGGGGGAGGGGGCGCGCGGCCTACCCTGGCTGCCTCTCTCTCTCCACTAAGGCCCATTAGGGCCCATGTACTCCCCGGGGGGTTCCGGTAACCCCCCGGTACTACGGTATATGCCCGAACTCACTCGGAACCTTTCCGATGTCCAAAACATAGGCTTCCAATATATCGATCTTTATGTCTCGACCGTTTAGAGACTCCTCGTCATGCCCGTGATCACATCCGGGACTCCGAACAACCTTCGGTTCATCAAAACACATAAACTCATAATACCAATCGTCACCGAAGGTTAAGCGTGCGGACCCTATGGGTTCGAGAACTATGTAGACATGACCGAGACACGTCTCCGGTCAATAACCAATAGCGGAACCTGGATGTTCATATTGGCTCCCACATATTCTTCGAAGATCTTTATCGGTCAAACCGCATAATGATATACGTTGTTTCCTTTGTCATCGGTATGTTACTTGCCCGAGATTCGATCGTCGGTATCTCAATACCTAGTTCAATATCGTTACCGGCAAGTCTCTTTACTCATTCCGTAATGCATCACCCTGCAACTAACTCATTAGTCACATTGCTTGCAAGGCTTATTTTGATGTGCATTACCGAGAGGGCCCAGAGATACCTCTCCGACAATCGGAGTGACAAATCCTAATCTCGATCTATGCCAACTCAACAAACACCATCGGAGACACCTGTAGAGCACCTTTATAATCACCCAGTTACGTTGTGACCTTTGGTAGCACACAAAGTGTTCCTCCGGTATTCGGGAGGTGCCTGATCTCATAGTTATAGGAATATGTATAAGTTATGGAGAAAGCAGTAGCAACAAACAAAACGATCATTGTGCTAAGCTAACGGAATGGGTCAAGTGCTACCTCTTGATCACTGCGTTGGTTTTCCCTTGAAGAGGAAAGGGTGATGCAGCAAAGTAGCATAAGTATTTCCCTCAGTTTTTGAGAACCAAGGTATCAATCCAGTAGGAGATCATGCTCGAGTCCCACGCACCTACACAAACAAATAAGAACCTCGCAACCAACGCGATAAAAGGGTTGTCAATCCCTTCAGGTCACTTATGAGAGTGAGATCTGATAGATATGATAAGATAATATTTTTGGTATTTTTATGATAAAGAGAAATAAAGATGCAAAGTAAAATAAACGGCAAAACAAATAACTAAGTGTTGGAAGATTAATATGATGGAAGATAGATCCGGGGGGCATAGGTTTCACTAGTGGCTTCTCTCAAGAGCATAGTTATTACGGTGGGTAAATGAATTACTGTCGAGCAATTGATAGAATTGAGCATAGTTATGAGAATATCTAGGCATGATTATGTATATAGGCATCACGTCCGCGACAAGTAGACCAAAACGATTCTGCATCTACTACTATTACTCCACACATCGACCACTATCGAGGATGCATCTAGAGTATTAAGTTCATAAGAACAGAGTAATGCTTTAAGTAAAATGACATGATGTAGAGGGATAAACTCATGCAATATGATATAAACCCCATCTTTTTATCCTCGATGGCAGCAATACAATACGTGTCGGTTTCCTTTTTGTGACTAGGATCGAGCACCAAAAGATTGAACCCAAAGCTAAACACTTCTCCCATTGCAAGAAAGATCAATCTAGTAGGCCAAACCAAACTGATAATTCGAAGATACTTGCAAAGATAAACCAATCATACATAAAAGAATTCAGAGGAGATTCAAATATTGTTCATAGATAAACTTGATCATAAACCCACAATTCATCGGATCTCGAAAAACACACTGCAAAAGAAGATTACATCAAATAGATCTCCAAGAGAATCGATTAGAACTTTGTATTGAGATCCAAAGAGAGAGAAGAAGCCATCTAGCTAATAACTATGGACCCGAAGGTCTGAAGTAAACTACTCACACATCACCGGAGAGGCCATAGAGTTGATGTAGAGGCCCTCCATGATCAATGCCCCCTCTGGCGGAACTCCAGAAAAGGCCCCGAGATGGGATCTCTCGGGTACAGAAGGTTGCGGCAGTGGAATTAGGTTTTCGTGGTGCTCCTGGATGTTTGGGGGATACGTGGATATATATAGGAGGAAGAAGTACGTCGGTGGAGCAACGACAGGCCCACGAGGGTGGACGGCATGCCCAGGGGGGGTAGCCGCACCCCCCTACCTCGTGCCCTCCTCGATCGTTTCTTGACGCCCACTCCAAGTCTCCTGGATCACGTTTGTTGAGAAAATCACGTTCCCAAAGGTTTCGTTCCGTTTGGACCCCGTTTGATATTCCTTTTCTTCGAAACCCTAAAATATGCAAAAAAAAAACAGCAATTTGGGTTGGGCCTCTGGTTAGTAGGTTAGTCCCAAAAATGATATAAAAGTGTAAAACCATTAACATCCAAAATAGCAATCAAAAATTATAGATACGTTGGAGACGTATCAAGCATCCCCAAGCTTAATTCCTGCCTGTCCTCGAGTAGGTAAATGATAAAAGAAGAATTTTTGATGTGGAATGCTTTCTAACATATTTCTCAATGTAATTTTTCTTTATTGTGGCATGAATGTTCAGATCCGAAAGATTCAAGATAAAAGTTTAATATTGACAAAGAAATAATAATACTTCAAGCGCACTAACTAAGCAATCATGTCTTCTCAAAATAACATGGCCAAAGAAAGTTATCCCTACAAAATCATATAGTCTGGCTATGCTCTATCTTCACCACACAAAATATTTAAATCATGCACAACCCCGATGACAAGCCAAGCAACTGTTTCGTACTTTTGATGTTCTCAAACTTTTTCAATCTTCACGCAATATATGAGTGTGAGCCATGGATATAGCACTATATGTGGAATAGAATGGTGGTTTTGGAGAAGACAAAAAAGGAGAAGATAGTCTCACATCAACTAGGCGTATCAACGGGCTATGGAGATGCCCATCAATAGATATCAATGTGAGTGAGTAGGGATTGCCATGCAACGAATGCACTAGAGCTATAAGTATATGAAAGCTCGACAAAAGAAACTAAGTGGGTGTGCATCCAACTTGCTTGCTCATGAAGACCTAGGGCCTTTTGAGGAAGCCCATCATTGGAATATACAAGCCAAGTTCTATAATGAAAAATTTCCACTAGTATATGAAAGTGATATCACATGAGACTCTCTATCATGAAGATCATGGTTCTACTTTGAAGCACAAGTGTGGAAAAAAGGATAGTAGCATTGTCCCTTCTCTCTTTTTCTCTCATTTTTTATTTGGGCCTTCTTTCTTTATTTTCTTTTTGGCCTCTTTTCTTTTCTTTTTTTTTTCATCCGGAGTCTCATCCCGACTTGTGGGGGAATCATAGTCTCCATCATCCTTTCCTCACTGGGATAATGCTCTAATAATGATGATCATCACACTTTATTTACGTACAACTCAAGAATTACAACTTGATACTTAGAAAAAGAATATGACTCTATGTGAATGCCTCCGGCGGTGTACCGGGATGTGCAATGATGCATGAGTGACATGTATGAAGAATTATGAATGGTGGCTTTGCCACAAATACGATGTCAACTACATGATCATGCAAGCAATATGACAATGATGAAGCGTGTCATAATAACGGAACGGTGGAAAGTTGCATGGCAATATATCTTGGAATCGCTATGGAAATTCCATAATAGGTAGGTATGGTGGCTGTTTTGAGGAAGGTTATGGTGGGTTTAAGGTACCAGCGAAAGTTGCACGATACTAGAGAGGCTAGCAATGGTGGAAGGGTGAGAGTGCGTATAATCCATGGACTCAACATTAGTCATAAAGAACTCACATACTTATTGCAAAAATATATTAGTTATCGAAACAAAGTATTACGCGCATGCTCCTAGGGGGATATATTGGTAGGAAAAGACCATCGCTCATCCCCGACCGCCACTCATAAGGAAGACAATCAATAAATAAATCTTGCTCCGACTTCATCACATAATGGTTCACCATACGTGCATTCTACGAGAATCACAAACTTCAACACAAGTATTTCTCAAATTCACAACTACTCAACTAGCATGACTCTAATATCACCATCTCCATATCTCAAAACAATTATCAAGTATCAAACATCTCGTAGTATTCAATGCACTTCTATGAAAGTTTTTATATTAAAGAAAATTTCCGTGTTGTTCTAAAGGACTCTCAAAATAATATAAGTGAAGCATGAGAGATCAATAGTTTCTATAAAACAAATCCACCACCGTGCTCTAAAAGATATAAGTGGAGCACTAGAGCAAAACTATATAGCTCAAAAGATATAAGTGAAGCACATGGAGTATTCTAATAAATTTCAAATCATGTGAGTCTTTCTCAAAAGGTGTGTATAGCAAGGATGATTGTGGTAAACTAAAAAGCAAAGACTCAAATCATACAAGACGCTCCAAGAAAAACACATATCATGTCGTGAATAAAAATATAGCTCCAAGTAAAGTTACTGATAGACGAACATGAAAGACGGGATGCCTTCCAGGGCATCCCCAAGATTAGGCTCTTGCCACTATTTGTTCCATAATCCATCAAGACTTTTACCCAAAACTTGAAAACTTCACAACACAAAACTCAAAATAGAAAATCTCATGAGCTCCGTTAGCGAAAGAAAACAAAACACCACTTCAAGGTACTGTAATGAACTCATTATTTATTTATATTGGTGTTAAACCTACTGTATTCCAACTTCTCTATGGTTTATAAACTCTTTTACTAGCCATAGATTCATCAAAATAAGCAAACAACACAAGGAAAACAGAATCTGTCAAAAATAGAACAGTCTGTAGTAATCTGTAGCTAACGCAAACTCTGGAGCCCCAAAAATTATAAAATAAATTGCTAAACGTGAGGAATTTATCTATTGATAATATGAAAAAATAATTAACTAAATAGAACTCTGCAAATAAAAAAGTCAGCAATTCTCGTGAGCGCTAAAGTTTCTGTTTTTTACAGCAAGATCAAAAAGACTTTCCCCAAGTCTTCCCAACGGTTCTACTTGGTACAAACACTAATTAAACACAATAAACACAACCAAAACAGAGGATAGATAAATTATTTATTACTAAACAGGAGCAAAAAACAAGGAATAAAAATAAAATTGGGTTGCCTCCCAACAAGCGCTATCATTTAACGCCCCTAGCTAGGCATAAAACGAAGATAGATCTAGGTATTTCCATCTTTGGTAGGAAATCCATAAGTGGATCTCATAATAGATTCATATGGTAATTTAATTTTCTTTCTAGGGAAGTGTTCCATGACTTTCTTTAATGTAAATTGGAATTTGATATTCCCTTCCTTCATATCAATAATTGCACCAATCGTTCTAAGGAAAGGTCTACCAAGAATAATAGGACATGAAGGATTGCAATCTATATCAACAAAAATTAAATCTACGGGCACATAGTTCCTATTTGCAACAATAAGAACATCATTAATTTTTACCATAGTTTTCTTAATAGTGGAATCCGCAAGGTGCAAGTTTAAAGAACAATCATCAAAATCACAGAAACCTAGCAAATCACACAAAGTTTTCGGAATCGTGGAAACACTAGCACCCAAATCACACAAAGCATAGCACTCATGATCTTTAATTTTAATTTTTATTGTAGGTTATCACTCATCATAAAGTTTTCTAGGGATAGAAACTTCCAACTCAAGTTTTTCTTCATAAGATTGCATCAAAGCATCAACGATATGTTTAGTAAAAGCTTTTTTTTGACTATAAGCATGAGGAGAATTTAGCACGGATTACAACAAGGAAATACAATCTATCAAATAGCAATTGTCATAATGAAATCCCTTGAAATCCAAAATAGTGGGTTCATTGCTATTTAAAGTTTTGACCTCCTCAATCCCACTTTTATCAATTTTTGCATCAAGCTCTAAAAACTCCGAATTTTTGAAACGCCTTCTAGGTAAAGGTGACTCATCTTCAGTCCCATCATTATCAAGATTCATATTGCAAAACAAAGATTTAATAGGGGACACATCAATCACTTTTAGATCTTCATCCTTATTATCATGAAAAGTAGAAGAACACGCTTTCACAAAGCAATCTTTCTTAGCACGCATCCTAGCGGTTCTTTCTTTGCACTCATAAATGGAAATTCTCATGGCTTTGAGAGACTCATTGATATCATGCTTAGGTTAAATAGATCTAAGTTTCAAAGAATCAACACCAAGAGAAATTCTATCAACGTTCCTAGCCAACTCATCAATCTTAAGCAAATTTTCTTCAATCAAAGCATTGAAACTCTTTTGCGAACTAATAAATTCTTTAATATTAGATTCAAAATCAGAGGGCATATTATTAAAATTTCCATAAGAATTGTTGTGGGAATTACCATAATTATTAGAGGAATTACTAGGAAACGGCCTAGAATTAAAATTACCTCTATACGCGTTGTTACCAAAATTGTTCCTACCAACAAAATTCACATCCATAGATTCATTCTTATTCTCAATCAAAGTAGACAAAGGCATATCATTAGGATCAGTAGGAGCACTCTTATTAGCAAACAATTTCATAAGTTCATCCATCTTTCCACTCAAAACATTAATTTCTTCTATCGCATGCACTTTTTTATTAGTAGATCTTTCGGTGTGCCATTGAGAATAATTAACCATAATATTATCTAGGAGTTTGGTAGCTTCTCCTAAAGTGATTTCCATAAAAGTGCCTCCCGCTGCTGAATCTAAAAGATTTCTAGAAGCAAAATTCAATCCGGCATAAAAATTCTGTATAATCATCCATAAATTCAAACCATGTGTAGGGCAATTACGTATCATTAATTTCATCCTCTCCCAAGATTGTGCGACATGTTCATGATCAAGTTGCTTAAAATTCATAATATCGTTTCTAAGAGAGAAAATACTTAGAGATAAAATCATCTTTTGCACTTATTCCATGAATCAATACTATTTTTAGGCAAAAACGAAAACCAAACTTTAGCATGATCTCTAAGCGAAAACGGAAATAGCGTAAGTTTAACAATATCATTATCCACATATTTCTTCTTTTGAATATCAAACAAATCAACAAAGCTATTTACATGGGTAGCGGCATCTTCACTAGGAAGGCCGGCGAATTGATCTTTCATGACAAGATTCAACAAAGCATCATTAATTTCACAAGATTCAGCATCGGTAAGAGGAGCAATCGGAGTGCTAAGAAAATAATTGTTGTTGGTATTGGTAAAGTCACACAATTTAGTATTATCTTGAGCCATCGTGACAAGCAAGCAATCCAACACACGAGCAAACAAGAAACAAGCAAAAAAGAGGCGAACAGAAAACAGAGGGTCAATAAAACAGAAAGGGTGAAGTGAGGGAGAGGAAAACGAGAGGCAAATGGCAAATAATGTAATGCGAGGGATAAGAGTTTGTGATGGGTACTTGTTATGTCTTGACTTGTGTGTAGACTCCGAAAATGGTGCCAAAAATGGCTCGTTGTTAGGAGTCAAATCTTGACTTGACTTGGCGTGAATCTCCCTGGCAACGGCGCCAGAAATCCTTCTTGCTACCTCTTGAGCACTGCGTTAGTTTTCCCTTGAAGAGGACAGGGTGATGCAACAAAGTAGCGTAAGTATTTTCCTCAGTTTCTGAGAACCAAGGTATCAATCCATTAGGAGATCACGCTCGAGTCCCACGCACCTACACAAACAAATAAGAACCTCGCAACCAACGCGATAAAGGGGTTGTCAATCCCTTCACGGTCACTTACGAGAGTGAGATCTGATAGATATGATAAGATAATTTTTTTGGTATTTTTATGATAAAGAGAAATACATATGCAAAGTAAAATAAACGGCAAAAGAAATAACTAAGTGTTGGAAGATTAATATGATGGAAGATAGACCCGGGGGCCATAGGTTTCACTAGTGGCTTCTCTCAAGAGCATAAGTATTACGGTGGGTAAACGAATTACTGTCGAGCAATTGATAGAATTGAGCATAGTTATGAGAATATCTAGGCATGATCATGTATATAAGCATCACGTCGGCGACAAGTAGACCAAAACGATTCTGCATCTACTATTATTACTCCACACATCGACCGCTATCCAGCATGCATCTAGAGTATTAAGTTCATAAGAACAGAGTAATGCTTTAAGTAAGATGACATGATGTAGAGGGATAAACTCATGCAATATGATATAAACCCCATCTTTTTATCCTCGATGGCAACAATACAATACGTGTCGGTTCCCTTTCTGTCACTGGGATCGAGCACCGCAAGATTGAACCCAAAGCTAAGCACTTCTCCCATTGCAAGAAAGATCAATCTAGTAGGCCAAACCGAACTGATAATTCGAAGAGACTTGCAAAGATAAACCAATCATACATAAAAGAATTCAGAGGAGATTCAAATATTGTTCATAGATAAACTTGATCATAAACCCACAATTAATCGGATCTCGACAAACACACCGCAAAAGAAGATTACATCGAATAGATCTCCAAGAGAATCAATTAGAACTTTGTATTGAGATCCAAAGAGAGAGAAGAAACCTTCTAGCTAATAACTATGGACCCGAAGGTCTGAAGTAAACTACTCACACATCACCGGAGAGGCCATGGAGTTGATGTAGAGGCCCTCCGTGATCAATGCCCCCTCTGGCGGAGCTACGGAAAAGGCCCCGAGATGGGATCTCTCGGGTACAGAAGGTTACGGCAGTGGAATTAGGTTTTCGTGGTGCTCCTAGATGTTTGGGGGATACATGGATATATATAGGAGGAAGAAGTACGTCGGTGGAGCAACGGGGGGCCCACGAAGGTGGAGGGCGCACCCAGGGGGGTAGGCGCGCCCCCTGCCTCGTGCCCTCCTCGATAGTTTCTTGACGCCCACTCCAAGTCTCCTGGATCACATTTGTTGAGAAAATCACGTTCCCGAAGGTTTCATTCCGTTTGGACTCCATTTGATATTCCTTTTCTTTGAAACCCTAAAATAGGCAAAAAAAACAGCAATTTGGGTTGGGCCTTTCGGTTAGTAGGTTAGTCCCAAAAATGATATAAAAGTGTAAAATAAAGCCCATTAACATCCAAAATAGATAATATAATAGCATGGAGCAATCAAAAATTATAGATACGTTGGAGACATATCATCAAGTCAATCACAACATTCTCTAATGATGCGATCCCGTTAATCAACTGACAACTCATGTCTATGGCTAGGAAACTTAACCATCTTTGATTCAACGAGGTAGTCAAGTAGAGGCATACTAGTGACACTATGTTTGTCTATGTATTCACACATGTACTAAGTTTCCGGTTAATACAATTCTAGCATGAATAATAAACATTTATCATGATATAAGGAAATATAAATAACAACTTTATTGTTGCCTCTAGGGCATATTTCCTTCAACTTTCTCCCGTCATCACGCAATTTCTGGCGCCGTACCCCGAAAGGGATTGACAACCCCTTTAACACGTCAGGTGGCGAGGTGTTCTTATTTGTGTGCAGGGGCTGTTTACGTTGTGTTGCTTGGTTCTCCTACTGGTTCGATAACCTTGGTTTCATTTCCGAGGAAAATACCTATTGCCGATGTGTTGTATCATCCCTTCCTCTTTGGGGAAATACCGACGTAGCTTCAAGCGACATCAGGACGACACTCCTAGGTTTGGAGCGGGGGGGGGGGGGAGGGGGTAGATGGCCCTCTCTTGTACGATAGTTTTGTGTGACTCTCAAGCATAATCCGGTGGTTTCATCTAGGATCTGCCAGTTTATAGGTTGTCTATTCTTAGGGTTTTTTTAGTTGTGGTCCAATCACTCATGTGCTTATGCATGCTGACATGCTAGTGGTGTCCAACGGCGCACTCATGGTGCTATGTTGATCTTGCTCATTGTGTGGTGTCTTCCTTTAATTAGTTAAGTCGAATGGGGATTTCCTCAGCACCTTGTACCATTTGGCGTTGTTGCTTTAGTATTATATTTTCTATATGATGAGTGCTAAAATAGAAATATCATACTTTTTTGCATTGGATCATCTAATGAAATGGATGCATACATGTACCTCAAGTGGCATTTTCCTTGTGGTGTAATGTGTTCTCGTATGATATGTAGGTTACAAACCTTTTCTCTTCCGATTTGAATTATAATTCCTTATTCAATAGAACCACCCACTCTCTTTTGAATCTTGTATACCAGTTCACACCCCATATTATTTTCAAGAAGTATCCGAAGCTGCATCAATCGAGGATACACAACGAAAGGAATTGTTAGTTCGTCTCACCTTCCCGAAGTGTGGATTTGTTTTGTTTACAATTTTTTTATCTCTATGACCCCTTCTGTTTCTCGTAAGAATGAGGTATATGTAGGTATAATTAAGAAAATATTAGTTAAGATGGTTCATGTAAAGAACAGGTACCAAATTGAGATTCATTCCCTTTTCAAAACTAGCTACAACAACTTGGGCTCTTCCTCATTGTAGAAAAAGGTAATCAGAGAATGTTTCAGTTGGAAATTCCCTGCCAACCCTAACCAAATTTCATACCCTATGGTTTTTGTTCCTCTATTGATATTTCGCTCCTCTGTTCTGCTAGAGCCAATTCCTTTGAAGAATTCTTTACTTTCTTGTCATCCCTCAAGTGATCAGAATAGAAGACCATGTATCTTCGTAGTTGGCTCTGGAGTGAAAGCGAGCAGGATCTCATATTTTCCACCAAAATTGACCCGAACTTACTTAGAATTGGCATTGTCGGATGTGGGGTTCCGGCAAACCCTTAAGGTTCGAACATTGGGGTGCGCGCGAAGTATTTTCCTCCCACCGATCTACGCCCTAGCTCGCTAAGATCTCGCGGGCGAACTCGACGCACTTGCAATGTAGAAAGACACAAGATTTATACTGGTTTGGGCCACCGTTGTGGTGTAATACCCTACTCCAGTGTGGTGGTGGTGGATTGCCTCTTGGGCTGATGATGAACAATACAATGGGAAGAACAACCTCCTGAGGTTGAGGTGTTCTTGTGCTAGGCTAACTTGTGTGGGTGAGAGTGATCTAAGATGTCCCCCTTGCCTATGGTGATGGCTAGTCCTACTTATAGAGGCCCTGGTCCTCTTCCCAAATACTCAGCGGGAAGGGAGCCAACAATGGCGGGCAAATTTGAAGGGGACAACTAGTACAAGTTATCCTGATAAAAGGTGGTCTGCGCCTGCGAAAGGCTCTGGTGGTGACGCTGTCTTGGGCTCCACGATATCCTCCGTCTTGTCGTCCTTCTGGTCTTGGTCTTGTTGCACCAAAATGGCAACCTTTGCCTGATGCCTCGGTACTCCTTGCCTGCACTCATTTCCTTAGCACCAAAGAGGAAACAACGACGCTGCGCGCGCTGGCGCACGCCTAGCGCCTGCCTGGTGTCAATCATCATGGCTCACGTCACGAGAGCCTCGTGAACTTCGCCTCGCCTTGATATCTCTGCTCCTCGTGAGCCTACCCGACTAGGCCACTCCAAAGGAGGTCTTATGTCGTCCTCCTCGAGGCCTGGCCCCTCGCAATTCTGGGGACCCCCGTTCCCAGGACGCCGACAGTAGCCCCCGGGCCCAAGGTGCGCTCAGGCTTGGCTTCGCGGCAAAGCCAAGGGTCAAGCACGGAGCATCGCGGGCCCCAAAAGCATGCGGCCTCGATTGACGCGTGGCGGCTGATTGGACATGGGCGTCTCCACTTCCCCACACTGCCTCGACAACTGCACGACTTGACAAGTCCCTGCAACATGCAAGGAAAACCATCATTACCTGCGATCGTGGGAGGTGCCGGTTGGCCTTCTCTTGCTATAAATGGGGAGGGGGCGGAGCCCCTGTTGCCCATCTCTTCCTTGCTCGCTTGCCCCCATCTTCTGCCTCGCTCCATTGCTCGTTGTGCCACCAATGGCGCCACGAAGGAAGTTCTCCGCTGCTGAGAAGGGGAAGCCCCTCGCGAGGGGCCCGGCTCACCGGCGCCCAAGCGCGGACGTGGCCATCCGTGCAAGCACACCGCATCCCCTGTTGCGGCCGCTGTCGGAGCGGCGCCACGACACGCGGAGGGGGCCGTCCCAGCCATGGCAATCCAGTTGACGAGGGGAGGCATGCTTTGGTGGCGTGCCCCCCCCCCGTCCGCATTTCCACACAGTGAAGGTATCGCCGGAGTTTGTTGTCTGGTCGGAGAATCCGGCCGGCAACTGGCTCCAACTTCCGTGCTTCTTTGCCGACGAGCTGCCGGCCTCTGGTCCAGGTGGACTCTGGCTACAGGCGGATGGTTGCTGCAGCAAGGCCTCTTGGGTTGCAGTCGCGACTTCCGCCGCGGGCAACATAGCCCTGGACCGCGGTTGGCAGACGTTCGCCCGCGCACGCGGCTTGGGCCGGCGGTGCACCCTCCACTTCAAGTATGGCGGCGAATCAACCCTCTACATGAGGGTGTTTGGGAAAGATGGTCGCCGCACCGGGTGCTGCCCCGAGGCAAACGATGCTGAGGAGGTGCTTGGTCTCAGGGACGGTTGCGGCGAGGATGAGGGCGAGTCTGCCGTCGGGGGCGGCTGTGTCTTGTCCAGCTACGGCGGCTCTTCCTCCGGTGAAAGCTCCAGCAGCAGTGGCCACGACCAGCCGCCGCACCCGCTTTGAAGGCGGCAGTGGGTCATCTTGTCGCCGCGCCTCCGTGAAGCGCGAAGAAGGATCTGGCTAGGCTCGGGGTGCCGCTAGGGGTATGCCTCCGTAGATTGCTGCAACGCTGCTTTTGTTTTACTCTTTTTCCTGCATCAAGAATGTAACCAGTTTGGGCCCAGGGGGGCGTGTATCGAACTATGGTTCCTCGGTTGTGGCACCGTGCGTGTTGTGTCATTATTTCATGCAAAGATAACTTAACCTGGTGTATCCAGGACGCCCTCTTCCTCACGAGGCGCTCATTTCCTTGCGTCCATCTTGCCTTGGTGGCCTGCATTTGCTTGGGAACTGCAAAAACTCGTTAGGAAGTGCGTTAAAAGATTTGCCGTTCGCCCTGGTCCTGACCTGGCGCCTTGTATCGCGGTACTCGAGGGGCACGGACTAGGGGAGGCGCGCCAGCTTTTGAGCTCGAACGAGGGTGGCTCGCGAGAAGGCAGAGAAGGGAGAAAATGCGCGTGAGGGCACCAGCCCAGCCCCCTCGCGAGGCATGCGAGAGAGAGAACACGAGCTAACCCGAGCCAGAAAAACGCAGCGAGAGGCGAGGGGGTCAAATCAGAAAGGAATGCCAAAAGCAAATTTCGATTAAGGAAAAGGAAGCCAAATACGGAAAGCAAATCAAAAGCCACGTCTGGCACCTAATCTAGTCTTCAAGTCTTCTCACCAGCGCGGAGCTAAGTGCTGCCACTAGGCATGGGCGGGAGCCCCAGGGCCTGAGGCGGGCACTCCTGAGACTCCGGGGCGTGTACAGCCCCAACTCACGGGCGGCGATTCTTCACAGGCACTGGGCCTTTCTTCACAGGCTCTGGGCCTTGCTTCACAGGCTCTAGGCCTTGCTTCATGGGTAAAACTTCCAGAGGTGCTGGATGTTCCAGGCGTTTTGGACTGGTACTCCATCTTGTGTCTCCAAGCGCACAACGCCAGGCCTGGAGATGTGAACGACCTTGAACGGGCCCTCCCACATTGGTGAAAGCTTATGCAGCCCTTCCCTGGAGAGGACCCGCCTCAGGACTAGGTCACCCATCTCGAGTGTCCTAGAGCGGATGTTGCGGTAGTGGTATCGCCGCAGTGCTTGCTGGTACCTTGCCGCCCGTAGCGCAGCTCGCGACAACGTTCCTCTCCCAACACGAGGTCCATCCCCCGTGTGGCATCCTACTGCGTTTCGTCGAACGCCAGGACCCGTGCGGAGCGATGCTTGACCTCGTGAGGGAGGACCGCTTCAGCTCCGTAGACGAGGAAGAATGGAGCCTCTCCCGTTGGCTTGGTGGCGGTGGTCCGGATGGACCAGAGTACGGACTGGAGCTCGTCGTACCATCCCCTGCCGCGGGCCTCCAGCTTCTTCTTGAAGGTCCTGGTCTTGAGGCCCCTCAGGACCTCCGTGTTAGCACGTTCGGCCTGACCATTGCTCCTGGGGTGGGCTACCGAAGCGTAGCAGATCTGCGTTCCAAGGTTAGCACAGTAGGTTTTGAAGAGGTTGCTAGTAAACTACGAACCGTTATCTGTGATGATGCAGTTGGGGACCCCGAAGCGGCTCACGAGGCCCTTGATGAACTTGACAGCAGAGCCGGCTGGGATGGTACGGATGGCTTCCACTTCCGCCCACTTGGTGAACTTGTCGATGGAGACATAGAGGTAATGGTAGCCCCCTGGCGCCCGAGGGAACGGGTCTAGGATATCCAGCCCCCGGACCGCGAACGGCCATGTGAGCGGGATAGTTTGAAGGCCCTAAGCAGGTTGATGGATTTGCTTGGCGTGGAATTGGCAAGCTTCGCAAGACTTTGCCAGCTCGGCTGCGTCATTGAGTGCTGTAGGCCAGTAGAATCCACCGCGGAACACCTTGCCAACGAGGGCCCGTGACGACGAGTGGTGTCCGCAGTCCCCGCCGTGTATGTCAATCAGCAACTCCCTTCCTTGGTCGCTAGATATGCAGCGCAGTGTGACATCGTTCGATCGCTTCCTATATAACTCGCCATCTTGGATACAGTATGTCGTGGCTTGCCGAGCCACGCGCTCTGCCTCCTCTTCCTTCTCCGGAAGCGTCCCGTGCGTTAAGTATTCCTTGAATTCCTTGGTCCAGCATTCCTCCTGGGGATCGAGCGCCAAGAGCAGCCGAGCTCCGGAGGTCGGTCCACAGGTCGGGGCTTCCACGGCCGGAGGCTGGGGGAGCTCCTCCCGAGGTTGAGTCATGTTTGAAAGAGGTGGCACGGCTGATGGCATGAAGAGCCGCTCCTCAAAGACACCTGGCTCCTGCGGTTGCCGCTTGGATGCTCTCCTGGTGATGTCGTCGGCTTCCTTGTTGGTGCCCCGGGGCACATGCTGCAGCTCCAGGCCCGAGAATCGTTTCTCCATCTTGCGCACCTCCGCGAGGTAGGCCTCCATATGCTCGTCCTTCGGCTCATACACCTTGTTGGAGAACTTGATGAGGAGTTGTGAGTCAGCTCTGACGGTGAGGCGCTTCACCCCTAGGGCCGCTGCAGCCTTCAGGCCGGCTATGAGTCCTTCGCATTCTGCGATGTTGTTGGAGACCTTCTCATCGTGCTAAAAGTAGAGTTGCACGACGTAGTAGATCTTGTCTTGGGTGGGCGAGATGAGCACTGCTCCAGCCCCCGCGCTCTGGTGTGCGAAGGCGCCACTGAAATACATGACCCAACCATCCGGGGCCTCACTTCCTCGGGAGGTGGACCGGTCTTCTCCTTCCTCAAGTGTCGGGGCATCCGTCCATTCTGCCACAAAGTAAGCAAGTGCGGCCCCCTTGATGACCCTGGTAGTGCTGAACTCCAATTGCAATGCTTGCAACTCAATGTTCCACACTGCGACCCTTGCGGTTGAGTTAGGGCTCCTAAGTATCCTTTCTAGTGGGTAGGCTGAGACGACCTTAATGGGGTGGCCCTGGAAGTAGTGTCGCAGCTTGCGTGAGGCCACCAGGAGTGCGAGCAGGAGCTTCTAGGGCATGGGGTAGCGCGCTCTCGCGTCCCGTAGTACGGTGCTGACAAAGTACATTGGGTGTTCGACAAGGGCTGGTACACTGCCAAGGCTCGGGTCTTGCGGAGATCGTGGCATATCCTGAGGTGGAAGGGTCCCTCAGACCTGACTGTCCTCAGGAGCTTCTGCGATGCCACCCTGCCGAGCTTGGCCTTCCACCGCTGATGCCTTTGCTGCGCCTTCCTGACCCCGCGCTACTTCAGCCTTGGCCCTCCGAGGTGCGCCCTTGGCTTGGCGCTCCTCCCAAACTGCACCAACGCCGCGCTGGCGGAGTACGGGGTGGCAGCAAGGTAGAGTACCAAAGGCTCGAGGGGCCGTGGTGCCACCATCACTGGGGGCTAGTAAGGTACTTCTTGAGGTCTTGGAAGGCCCGGTCGGCCTCCGGGTTCCACTCGAACGGGCCTTCCTCTTCATGAGCTTGAAGAATGGTAAGGCGCGCTCTCCGAGTTTGGAGATGAAACGCCTTAACCAGTCACCCGCCCTGCCAGCTTCTTCATCTCTTTGCGGGTCTGCGGCGGGCTCATGTCCTCGATAGCCTTGACCTTCTCCGGGTTTGCCTCGATCCCCCTGTGGGATACGAGGAATCCCAGCAGCTTGCCGGAGGGGACACCGAATACGCGCTTCTCCGGGTTGAGCCTTAAGTTCACTTGGCGCAGGCTCTCGAAAGTATCCTCCAAGTCTTGAATCAATGTCCTTGCCTCGCAAGACTTGACCATGATGTCATCGACGTAAGCCTCTGCATTCCTCCCGAGGTGCCGCCCCAGAGCGATGTGCATCAACCTATGAAAGGTCGCGCCCGCGTTGCGCAGCCCGAAGGGCATGCAGGTGTAGCAGTACACCCCACATGGTGTCAGGAAGGCCGTATTCTCCACATCTTCCACCGCCATCTTGATTTGATGATACCCTGAGAACGCATCCAGGAAGCACAGCAGGTCACACTCGGCGGTGGAGTCAACGATCTAGTCGATGCGTGGGAGTGGGAACGGGTCTTGAGGTCAGGCTTTGTTAAGATTAGTGAAGTCGACACACATCTGTTCCTTCCTGCCTTTTTTCGGCACCACGACAGGGTTCGCCAGCCATTCGGGGTATCAGACCTCTCGGATGGCACCTGTCGCTTCCAGCTTGCGTGTCTCTTGGATGATGAAGGCCTGCTTCTTAGTGGACTGCCGCCTCGCTCGCTATTTCACGGGGCGGATGTTGGGGCATACCCTTAGATGATGCTGGATCACCTCCCTCGGGACCCCTACCAGCTGATTGGGCTCCCACGCGAATATCTCCTGGTTCGTGCGCAAGAACCTCACCAGGGCTTCTTCTTGTTCCAGGTCAAGGCCGGCTCCTATGGTAAAGGTGGCTCCTGAAGACCCGTCCCCGCTGACCGATACCTGCTTGGTTTCCACCTTGTCTTGGGTGAACAGTTGCTTCTTCTTGGTGGGTGTGGCCTCCCTGACCGCGGGGGCACCGGCGTCGGCGGGTTGTGCTGCTGTCACGGTCTTGAAGGCGAGCCTGAGAGCCATTACAGCCTCCTTAGTGTCCCCCTTGATGGTGAGGACGCCCTTGCTCCCTGGCATCTTCATGAGGTTGTAAGTCAGGTGAGTCGCCGCCATGAACTGAGCGAGAGTCGGGTACCCGAGGATGGCGTTGTATGGGAGACCGATGCGAGCGATGTTGAAGTCCACCATCTCGGTGCAGTAGTTATCGCGTGTGCCGAAGGTGACAGGGAGGCGGATCTGTCCCAAGGAGTGGGCAGCTCCACCACCCACACCTGAGAAGGGCTTACTGAGGCCGAGCCGCTCGAGTGGCACGTGGAGGAGGCTGAAGGCTTCCACGGAGAGCAAGTTGATTCCAGCACCACAGTTGATGAGGGTCTTGGTGATGGCCAAGTTGCAGATGGTGGGCGTGCAGAGCATCGGGAGCTTTTCGGAGACGGCGGTGCAGTCAGGGTGGTCTTCTGAGCCGAAGGTAAGGTCGGCCTATGCTGCAGCCTAGCCCAGCGGAGCCCCCGAGCGCCTGGAAGTGGCTCGATCTGACGGAGGAACGGCTTGGCGTGGCGGTCTGACGGCGGTGCTTGAGAGCCGCCCAGCAGGGCCACGACTACGTGGTGCACCGGCACCATGTAGCGAGCAGTGAAGAGGTCGCGGAGCTCCTCCCAAGATGCCACTGTGGATCTGGGAAGGTTGAGCAGCCAGGCGCATGGCTCACCGGCGAGGGCCATGGGAAGCCAGTTGGCCATGACCTTGTCATCACCCCGGCTTCGAGGATGGCCTCCTCGTACGTCGGCAGGAAAGCTGACGGGTCCGCCGCACCGTTGTAGCACGGCGGCATCTCCGGCCTGAACTTGGGCGGCCACTGCACCCGCCGCAGGGCGGGGGCCAGGGCTTAGAGCCCCTGGCTTCATCGTCAATGCTGACTGTCGGAGTCGGCGGCAGGGCACCTACCATGTGGGCGAAGTGCGGTGGCGACGGAGCACAGATTGACTGAGGGGAAGCTACAGTGCACCCCTACCTAGCGCGCCAAATGTTGGATGTGGGGTTCCGGCAAACCCTTAAGGTTTGAACACTGGGGTGCGCGCGAAGTCTTTTCCTCCCACCGATCTACGCCCTAGCTCGCTAAGATCTCGCGGGCGAACTCGACACACTTGCAACGCAGAAAGGCACAAGATTTATACTGGTTCGGGCCACCGTTGTGGTGTAATACCCTACTCTAGTGTGGTGGTGGTGGATTGCCTCTAGGGCTGATGATGAACAATACAATGGGAAGAACAACCTCCTGAGGTTGACGTGTTCTTGTGCTAGGTTAACTTGTGTGGGTGAGACTGATCTAAGATGGCCCCCTTGCCTATGGTGATGGCTAGTCCTACTTATAGAGGCCCTGGTCCTCTTCCCAAATACTGAGCGGGAAGGGAGCCAACAATGGCGGGAAAATTTGAAGGGGGACAGCTAGTACAAGCTATCCTGGCAAAAGGTGGTCTGTGCCTGCGAAAGGCTCTGGTGGTGACGCCGTCTTGGGCTCCACGATGACCTCCGTCTTGCCGTCCTTCTGGTCTGGGTCTTGTTGCACCAAAATGGCAACCTTTGCCTGATGCCTCGGTACTCCTCGCCTACGCTGGTTTCCTTAGCACCAAAGAGGAAACAAGGACGCTGCGCGCGCTGGTGCCTGCCTGGCGCCCGCCTAGTGTCGATCGTCATGGCTCACGTCACGAGAGCCTTGTGAGGTTCACCTCGCCTTGATATCTCCGCTCCTCGTGAGCCTGCCCGACTAGGCCACTCTAGAGGAGGTCTTGTGTTGTCCGCCTCGCGAGGCTTGGCCCCTCGTGAGGGTCTTGGATGCCTTGTTGATGAAGTTGGGTCGTACGGCCTGCTAGCTTAGCCACGCCGCGGGCCGCAGACAGGCAAGCCAAGGGAGCCCCGTTCCCAGGACGCCGACAGGCGCTTCATAGATCATCCCCAATTTGCCACTTCTTGTGTTGATGTACTAAGAAATTGGTTGAGGTAATTGAATTCAATGAGAGGAAGTTGTGCACATGAACGTAGGATATCCTCTCCGTTCTACACCAGATTATGCACTCGCCTCTGGGGCAAAAGTCTGTTTCGAGAAGTATTTGTATGCTAGAGTGGTTCCCAATATATTGGGATGAAGGGGGTTTTCTTTGTAATTGCCCAAAAAAACTTTTGAGATTTAAAGGACTTATATGCATTAGTTATATATGTCTCATGCCCAAAGACAACAATTCTTGGACCTATAGGTTTTTTGGCATTGATTAGAGATGCGTTAGAATAACTATAACATAAAAAAAGCTGAATATAATTTTTTTGGAGTAAGAGCACTCTAACCCATCTCTAGAACATGTCTACTCCAAACCCCCACACAATCTTAGAGGTTTTGGTGGGAGGAAGTTAAACCCAGCCAGCCACCCCCATAGTCATCATTGCCACCTCTTGCCACCGCCAAAATCATCATCGATGACGCCTCCGGCCACCCATGGGCTCATGTAGCCCGCCCCATCCTCATTTCCCTTCACATTCCCCGTCGACAGTGTGGCACGGGGAGCCAATGGAGATGTTAAGCAACCTTCCCTCTTTGACTATGTCCGTCCCATGTCTTCTCTATCATGGAAGCAATTTAGGTGGTGGCCACAGTAAGCATTCTCCCCTCTCCGATGAGATGTCGGTACTAATTAATATTATTACCGAGAATTACGGAATGTGAATAAGGATCCCACCAAGGAACATCTTGTTAGGGAACATAGTAATTTCAAAAAAATTCCTACGCACATGCGATCGTGGTGATGCATAGCAACGAGAGGGTAGAGTATCGTCCACGTACCCTCATAGACCGTAAGCGGAAGCGTTATGAGAACGTGGTTGATGTAGTCGAACGTCTTCACAATCAGACCGATCCAAGTACTGAACGCATGGCACCTCCGAGTTCAGCCCACGTTCATCTCGATGACGTCCCACGAACTCCGATCCAGTAGAGCTTCACAGGAGAGTTTCGTCAGCACGACGGTGTGATGACGGTGATGATGTTGCTACCGACGCAGGGCTTCTCTATGGGGTCAAAGATCAACTTGTCTCTATGGGGTGCCCCCTGGCCACGTATATAAAGGAGTGGAGGAGGGGGAGAGGCCGGCCCTCCTAGGCGCACCCCAAGGGGAGTCCTACTGCCACCGGGAGTAGGATTCCCCCCCCCCTTCCATGTAGTAGGAGTAGGAGAGAAGGAAAGGGAAAAGAGAAGAGAAGGAAGGAGGGTGTGCCGCCCCCCCCCCCTAGTCCAATTCGGACTAAGCCTTGGGGGGCGCGCAGCCTCCCCTCTCTCTTTCCCCTAAAGCCCAATAAGGCTCATATACTCCCCGGCGAATTCACGTAACTCTCCGGTACTCCGAAAAATACCCGAATCACTCGGAACCTTTCCGATGTCTGAATATAGTCGTCCAATATATCGATCTTTACGTCTCGACCATTTCGAGACTCCTCGTCATGTACCCAAACTCATCCAGGACTCCAAACTACCTTCTGTACATCAAATCACATAAACTCATAATACTGATCGTCACCGAACGTTAAGCGTGCGGACCCTACGGGTTCAAGAATTATGTAGACATGAACGAGACTCATCTCCGGTCAATAACCAATAGCGGAACCTAGATGCTCATATTGGCTCCTACATATTTTACGAAGATCTTTATCGGTCAAACCGCATAATGGTATACGTTGTTCCCTTTGTCATCGGTATGTTACTTGCCCGAGATTCGATCATCGGTATTGATACGTCCATTTTGCATCATGCTTTTATATCAATAATTATTGCATTATGGGCTGTTATTACACATTATGTCACAATACTTATGCCTATTCTCTCTTATTTTACAAGGTTTACATAAATAGGGAGAATGCCAGTAGCTGGGATTCTGGGCTGGAAAAGGAGCAAATGTTAGAGACCTATTCTGCGCAGCTCCAAAAGTCCTGAAACTTCAGGGAAGACGTTTTCAAAATATATAAAAAATACCGAGCGCAAGAAGTTCACCAAGGGGGCCACACCCTTCCCACAAGGGTGGGGGGCGCACCCTACCCCCTGGGCGCGCCCCCCTACCTTGTGGGCCCCCTGGTGGCCCTCCGATGTCCATCTTCTACTATATGGAGTCTTTCGATGAGGGAAAAATCATAAGCCATCTTCTCGGACGAAACTCCGCCGTCACGAGGCGGAATCAATCTAGGGCTCCGGCAGAGCTGTTCTGCCGGGGAAACTTCCCTCCGGGAGGGGGAAATCATCGCCATCGTCATCACCAACGCTCCTCTCATCAGGAGAGGGCAATTTCCATCAACATCTTCATCAGCACCATCTCCTCTCAAAACCCTAGTTCATCTCTTGTATCCAATTCTAGTCTTCAAGTCTGGGATTGGTGCTAGTAGGTTGCTAGCAGTGTTAATTACTCCTTGTAATAGATGCTAGTTGGTTTATTTGGTGGAAGATCAGATGTTCAGATCCTATATGCATATTAATACGCCTCTGATTATGAACATGATTATGCTTTGTGAGTAGTTACATTTGTTCCTGAGGACATGGGAGAAGTCTTGCTATTAGTAGTCATGTGAATTTGGTATTCATTCGATATTTTGATGAGATGTATGTTGTCATCCCTCTAGTGGTGTCATGTGAACGTCGACTACATGACACTTCACCATTGTTTGGGCCTAGAGGAAGGCATTGGGAAGTAATAAGTAGATGATGGGTTGCTAGAGTGACAGAAGCTTAAACCCTAGTTTATGTGTTGCTTTGTAAGGGGCTGATTTGGATCCATATGTTTCCTGCTATGGTTAGGTTTACCTTAATACTTTTGTTGTAGTTGCGGATGCTTGCAATAGAGGTTAATCATATGTGGGATGCTTGTCCAAGTAAGGACAGTACCCAAGCACCAATCCACCCACATACCAAATTATCAAAGTACCGAACGTGAATCATATGAACGTGATGAAAACTAGCTTGACGATATTCCCATGTGTCCTCGGGAGCGCTTTTCTCTATATAAGAGTTTGTCCAGGCTTTTCCTTTGCTACAAAAAGGATTGGGCCACCTTGCTGCACTTTATTTACTTTTGTTACTTGTTTCTCGTTACAAATTATCCTATCACAAAACTATCTGTTACCACTTATTTAAGTACTTGCAGAGAATACCTTGCTGGAAACCTCTTATCATTTCCTTCTACTCCTCGTTGGGTTCGACACTCTTACTTATCGAAAGGACTACGATAGATTCCCTATACTTGTGGGTCATCAAGACTCTTTTCTGGCGCCGTTGCCGGGGAGTGAAGCGCTTTTGGTAGGTGGAATTTGGTAAGGAAAAATTTATATAGTGTGCTGAAATTTACCGTCACTTGTTACTATTGAAAGTAATCCTCTGAGGGGCTTGTTCGGGGTATCTTCACCCCAACCAGTAGAGCAAAGAGTTGCTCCTCAACCTACTGAACTTAATGAAAATTAAAATGTCTGCTTCGAAATTCCTTCGGGTATGATAGAAAAACTACTAGCTAATCCTTTTGTAGGAGATGGAACAAAGCATCCTAATGAGCACTTAATATATGTGGATGAAGTTCATGGATTATTTTAGCTTGCAGGTGTACCCGGAGATGTTCTTAAGAAGAAGGTCTTCCCTTTATCTTTGAAGGGAGGTGCGTCGACATGGTATAGGCTATGTGATGATATGGGGTCATGGAATTACAAACGATTGAAATTGGAATTTCATCAGAAGTTTTATCCTATGCATCTTGTTCATCGTGATCACAATTATATATATATATATATATATATATATATATATAATTTTTGGCCTCACGAAGGAGAAAGCATCACTCAAGCTTGGGGGAGGATTAAATTAATCTTATATTCATGCCCCAATCATGAGCTCTCGAGAGAAATGATTATTCAAAAAATTTATGCTCGGCTTTCTGATAGCAATCGCACCATGCTTGATACTTCTTATGCTGGCTCTTTTATGATGAAGACTATTGAATTCAAATGGGATTTATTTTAAAGAATTAAATGCAACTCTGAAGATTGGGACCTCGACAAGGGTAAGGAGTCAGGTATGACACCTAGGTTTGATTGTGTTAAATCTTTTATGGATACCGATGTTTTTCGTAAATTTAGCACTAAATATGGACTTGACTCTGAGATAGTAGCTTCTTTCTGTGAATCTTTTGCTACTTATGTTGATCTCCCCAAGGAGAAGTGCTTTAAATATCATCCTCCCATAGAAGTAAAAGTAGTTGCACCTATTAAAGTTGAAGAAAAGACTATCACTTATAATGATCCTATTGTTCCTACTTCTTGTGTTGAGAAACCACCTTTCCATGTCAGGATAAAGGATCATGCTAAAGCTTCAAATGTGGTTCGTAAAAGCAATATTAAAACTTATACGCCTTCTGAGCAAATTAAAGTTGAACCTGATATTGCTATTGTTAAAGATCTCTTGTCTGATAATATTGATGGGCATGTTATTCACTTCCTTGATGAGATTGCTAGAATTGCTAAACCTTGTGCTAAAGATAAAAACAGTCATGTGGTAGGCATGCTTGTTATTTCTGTTAAAATAGGAGATCATTGTTATCATGGCTTATGTGATATGGGTGCTAGTGCTAGTGCAATACCTTACGCCTTATACAAAGAAATTATGTATGATATTGCACCTGCTGAGATAGAAGATATTGATGTCACAATTAAGCTTGCCAATAGAGATACTATTTCACCAGTGGGAATTGTTAGATATGTTGAAGTCTTGTGTGGGAAAACTAAATATCCTCCTGATTTTCTAGTTCTTGGTTCCCCACAAGATAACTTTTGTCCCATTATATTTGGTAGACCCTTCTTAAACACTGTTAATGCTAAGATAGATTGCAAAAAGGATGTTGTCACCATCGGTTTAGATGATATGTCTCATGAATTTAATTTCTCTAAATTTTGTAGACAACACCGTGAAGAAGAATTACCTAGTAAGGATGAAATTATTGGTCTTGCCTCTATTGCCGTACCTCCTAGTGATCCTTTAGAACAATATTTGCTAGACCATGAAAATGATATGTTTATGAATGAAAGAAGGGAAATAGATGAAATATTATTTAAACAGGAACCTATTCTGAAACACAATTTGCCTGTTGAAATCCTAGGGGATCCTCCTCCACCCAAGGGTGATCCCGTGTTTGAGCTTAAACCGTTGCCTGATACTCTTAAATATGCTTATCTTGATGAGAAAAAGATATATCCTGTTATTATTAGTGCTAACCTTTCAGAGCATGAGGAAGAGAGATTATTGAAAACTCTGAAGAAGCACCATGCTGCTATTGGGTATACTCTTGATGATCTTAAGGGCATTAGTCCCACTCTATGTCAACATAAAATAAATTTGGAAGAAGATGCTAAACCAGTTTGTGATCATCAACGACGGCTGAATCCTAAAATGAAAGAAGTGGTAAGAAAGGAAATACTAAAGCTCCTTGAGGCAGGTATAATTTATCCCGTTGTTGATAGTCAGTGGGTAAGTCATGTCCATTGTGTCCCTAAGAAGGGAGGTATTACTGTCGTTCCTAATGATAAAGATGAATTGATTCCTCAAATAATTATTACAGGTTATAGGATGGTAATTGATTTCCGCAAATTAAATAAGGCCACTAAAAAGGATCATTACCCCTTACCTTTTATCGATCAAATGCTAGAAAGATTATCCAAACATACACATTTTTGCTTTCTAGATGGTTATTCTGGTTTCTCTCAAATACCTGTGTCAGCCAAAGATCAATCAAAGACTACTTTTACTTGCCCTTTTGGTACTTTTGCTTATAGACGTATGCCTTTTGGTTTATGTAATGCACCTGCTACCTTTCAAAGATGCATGATGGCTATATTCTCTGACTTTTGTGAAAAGATTTGTGAGGTTTTCATGGATGATTTCTCCGTCTATGGATCTTCTTTTGATGATTGCTTGAGCAACCTTGATCGAGTTTTGCAGAGATGTGAAGAAACTAATCTTGTCTTGAATTGGGAAAAGTGCCACTTTATGGTTAATGAAGGTATTGTCTTGGGGCATAAAGTTTCTGAAAGAGGTATTGAAGTTGATAAAGCCAAGGTTGATGCTATTGAAAAGATGCCATGTCCCAAGGACATCAAAGGTATAAGAAGTTTCCTTGGTCACGCCGGATTTTATAGGAGGTTCATTAAGGACTTCGCAAAAATTTCTCGGCCTCTGACTAATTTATTACAAAAAGATATACCATTTGTCTTTGATGATGATTGTGTAGAAGCATTTGAAATACTTAAGAAAGCATTGATCTCTGCACCTATTGTTCAGCCACCTGATTGGAATTTACCCTTTGAAATTATGTGTGATGCTAGTGATTATGTTGTAGGTGTTGTTCTAGGGCAAAGAGTTGATAAGAAATTAAACGTTATTCAATATGCTAGTAAAACCCTAGACAATGCTCAAAGAAATTATGCTACTACTGAAAAAGAATTCTTAGCAGTTGTATTTGCTTGTGATAAGTTCAGACCTTATATTGTTGATTCTAAAGTAACTATTCACACTGATCATGCTGCTATTAAATATCTTATGGAAAAGAAAGATGCTAAACCTAGACTTATTAGATGGGTTCTCTTGCTACAAGAATTTGACTTACATATTGTTGATAGAAAGGGAGCTGAGAACCCCGTTGCAGACAACTTGTCTAGGTTAGAAAATGTGCTTGATGACCCACTTCCTATTGATGATAGCTTTCCTGATGAGCAATTAAATGTCATAAATGCTTCTCATACTGCTCCATGGTATGCTGATTATGCTAATTACATTGTTGCTAAGTTTATACCACCTAGTTTCACATACCAGCAAAAGAAAAAGTTCTTCTATGATTTGAGGCATTACTTTTGGGATGACCCACATCTTTATAAAGAAGGAGTAGATGGTGTTATTAGACGTTGTGTACCTGAGCATGAACAGGAACAGATCCTATGCAAGTGTCACTCCGAAGCTTATGGAGGACACCATGCTGGAGATAGAACTGCACATAAGGTATTGCAATCTGGTTTTTATTGGCCTACTCTCTTCAAGGATGCCCGTAAGTTTGTCTTATCTTGTGATGAATGTCAAAGAATTGGTAATATTAGTAGACGTCAAGAAATGCCTATGAACTATTCACTCGTTATTGAACCATTTGATGTTTGGGGCTTTGACTATATGGGACCTTTTCCTTCCTCTAATGGATATACACATATTTTAGTTGTTGTTGATTACGTTACTAAGTGGGTAGAAGCTATTCCAACTAGTAGTGCTGATCATAACACTTCTATTAAAATGCTTAAAGAAGTTATTTTTCCAAGATTTGGAGTCCCTAGATATTTAATGACTGATGGTGGTTCACATTTTATTCATGGTGCTTTCCGTAAAATGCTTGGTAAGTATGATGTTAATCATAGAATTGCATCCCCTTATCATCCTCAGTCTAGTGGTCAAGTAGAATTGAGTAATAGAGAGCTCAAATTAATTTTGCAAAAGACTGTTAATAGATCTAGAAAGAATTGGTCCAAGAAACTTGATGATGCATTATGAGCCTATAGAACTGCATATAAAAATCCTATGGGTATGTCTCCGTATAAAATGGTTTATGGAAAAGCATGTCACTTACCTCTCGAACTAGGACACAAGGCATATTGGGCTATTAAAGAGCTCAATTATGATTTTAAACTTGCCGGTGAGAAGAGGTTATTTGATATTACCTCACTCGATGAATGGAGAACCCAAGCCTACGAAAATGCCAAGTTGTTTAAAGAAAAGGTTAAAAGATGGCATGATAAAAGGATACAAAAGCGTGAGTTTAATGTAGGTGATTATGTATTGCTACACAACGCTCGTTTATGATTTTTTGCAGGAAAACTTCTCTCTAAATGGGAAGGTCCTTACGTTATCGAGGAGGTCTATCATTCGAGTGCCATAAAAATCAACAACTTCGAAGGCACAAATCCGAAGGTGGTGAACGATCGAAGAATCAAACATTATATCTCAGGTAATCCCATAAATGTTGAAACCAATGTTATTGAAACCATAACCCCGGAGGAATACATAAGGGACACTTTCCGGAACATTTCAGACCCCGAAAAGGAATAGGTATGTGGCACGGTAAGTAAACCAACTCCAAAACAGTTTTTAAGGCAATATTTCTCCGTTTTAGAATATTTAGAAAAATAGAAAAATAAGAAGCAGTCCGGGAAGGACACGAGGTCTCCATGAGGGTGGAGGGCGCACCCTACCCTAATGGGCACCCCCTACCTCGTGGGCACCTCGTGCGCTTTCTAGACTCCGTTTTCTTACACTACACGCATTTTGGTTGGTAAAAATTCATTATATAATCTCCCGGGGGTTTTGACTCCCGTATCACGCAAAAATCTCCTGTTTTTGTTTCGAGCTGTTTTTCTGACAGATCCAGGTCATCATGTCGTCTTCAAGTTCCCCCAAGGACCAGTTCTTCGAGAAGGTCATCAATCCCTACCTCACGGAGGTGCTGCAACACCCTCAAACCATTGAGATGCGTGAGGGGTTGTTGCACATCCGCGATGTTGAGCGACCAAGGAAGACCGGAAGCACGGAGCCAAGCCTCGAGGCATTGGAGCAAGAAGTTTTGAAGTGTCAGGAGATGGTGGAGCATGGACTCGATTCCAATCACATTATGATCACGGAGTTCACCAACAACCACAAGCTGGACGTCAAGGACATTGGGGAGGCCATCTTCAAGCTTCATGAGAAAAACGGGTACCTCAAAGCCCAGATCTATGACCTGCAAAATCAAAACTGTGAGTATGAATATAGATTCAAGAGGATGAGTTTGGCTGCAGATTTGAGGTTTCAGGAGACGCGATCATCCTTCTATGATGGTGAGCCTATGCCTTGGAAGAAGGACGACAAGCCTACGCCATCAACAAAACCATCACCTTCTCCACCAACAAAGAAGAATTGAGTATCTGGTATGGGCACTCCTCTTGGCAACTGCCAAGCTTGGGGGAGTGCCCCGGTATCGTATCACTATCACTTTTATCTTTACCGTTTTTCTTAGTTCGATCCTTTTGGTAATATCTTGATCCAGTAGAATAAAGTTTATGGCATGATCTAGTTTTGAGTTTTGCTTTATGATCCTCTATGTAATCGAGTCCGTGAGCTATATATAATAAAGATTAGTGTTGAGTCAAGGGCTTGATTATTTTGCCATGATCCTAAGTGAATAAAAGAAAAGAGAAAGAAATAAAAAGAAACAAAGAGATCATATGGATCTTATGGAGAGTAATGAGCTCACATAGAAAAAGTATGATGAATAAAAGTTGTTGAGAGTTGACAAACATAGTTTTGGTCATCGTTGCAATTAATAGGAAGTAATAAAGAAAGAGAGGTCTTCACATATAAATATACTATCTTGGACATCTTTTATGATTGTGAGCACTCATTAAAATATGACATGCTAAAGAGTTGACGTTGGACAAGGAAGACAACGTAATGGGTTATGTTTTCTTACATCTGAGATAAATTATATTGTCATGGATCATCCAACATGGTTGAGCTTGCCTTTCCCCCTCATGCTAGCCAAATTCATCGCACCAAGTAGAGATACTACTTGTGCTTCCAAATACCCTTAAACCAGTTTTGCCATGAGAGTCCACCATACCTACCTATGGATTGAGTAAGATCCTCCAAGTAAGTTGTCATCGGTGCAAGCAATAAAAATTGCTCTCTAAATATGTATGACTTATTAGTGTGGGAGAAAATAAGCTTTATACGATCGTGTGATATGGAAGAAATAAAAGCGACAGACTGCATAATAAAGGTCCATATCACAAGTGGCAATATAAAGTGACGTTCTTTCGCATTAAGATTTTGTGCATCCAACCATAAAAGCGCATGACAACCTCTGCTTCCCTCTGCGAAGGGCCTATCTTTTACTTTTATCTCCTACCTTGCATAAGAGTCATGGTGATCTTCACCCTTCCTTTTTACATTTTATCCTTTGGCAAGCACAGTATGTTGGAAAGATCCTGGTATATATGGCTAATTGGATGTGAGTTTTCATGAACTATTATTGTTGACATTACCCTTGAGGTAAAACGTTGGGAGGCAAAACTATAAGCCCCTATCTTTCTCTGTGTCCGATTAAAACTCCATACCCATAAGTATTGTGTGAGTGTCAGCAATTGTGAAAGACTATATGATAGTTGAGTATGTGGACTTGCTGAAAAGCTCTTATATATTGACTCTTTCCTATGTTATGATAAATTGCAATTGCTCCAATGACTGAGATTATAGTTTGTTAGTTTTCAATGAAGTTTACGATTCATACTTGAAATTGTGATTGAATTATTACTCTAGCATAAGAAATCATATGACAAGAATTATGTAAGTTGTTGTTCTAAGAATGATCACGATGCCCTCATGTCCGTATTTTACATTTACCGACACCTCTATCTCTAAACATGTGGACATATTTTTCGATTTCGGCTTTCGCTTGAGGACAAGCGAGGTCTAAGCTTGGGGGAGTTGATACGTCCATTTTGCATCATGCTTTTATATCGATATTTATTGCATTATGGGCTGTTATTACACATTATGTCACAATACTTATGCCTATTCTCTCTTATTTTACAAGGTTTACATAAAGAGGGAGAATGCCGGCAGCTGGGATTCTGGGCTGGAAAAGGAGCAAATATTAGAGACCTATTCTGCACAGCTCCAAAAGTCCTGAAACTTCACGGAAGACGTTTTCAGAATATATAAAAAATACTGAGCGCAAGAAGTTCACCAGGGGGGCCACACCCTGCCCACGAGGGTGGGGGCGCGCCCTACCCCCTGGGCGCGCCCCCTACCTCGTGGGCCCCCTGGTGGCCCTCCGATGTCCATCTTCTGCTATATGGAGTCTTTCGATGAGGAAAAAATCATAAGCCATCTTCTCGGACGAAACTCCGCCGCCACGAAGGCGGAACCAATCTAGGGCTCCGGCAGAGCTGTTCTGCCGGGGAAACTTCCCTCCGGGAGGGGGAAATCATCGCCATCGTCATCACCAACGCTCCTCTCATCGGAGAGGGCAATCTCCATCAACATCTTCATCAGCACCATCTCCTCTCAAAACCCTAGTTCATCTCTTGTATCCAATTCTTGTCTTCAAGTCCGGGATTGGTGCTAGTAGGTTGCTAGTAGTGTTAATTACTCCTTGTAGTTGATGCTAGTTGGTTTATTTGGTGGAAGATCATATGTTCAGATCCTATATGCATATTAATACCCCTCTGATTATGAACATGATTATGCTTTGTGAGTAGTTACGTTTGTTCCTGAGGACATGGGAGAAGTCTTGCTATTAGTAGTCATGTGAATTTGGTATTCGTTCGATATTTTGATGAGATGTATGTTGTCTCTCCTCTAGTGGTGTTATGTGAACGTCGACTACATGACACTTCACCATTATTTGGGCCTAGAGGAAGGCATTGGGAAGTAATAATTAGATGATGGGTTGCTAGAGTGACAGAAGCTTAAACCCTAGTTTATGCGTTGCTTCGTAAGGGGCTGATTTGGATCCATATGTTTCATGCTATGGTTAGGTTTACCTTAATACTTTTGTTGTAGTTGCGGATGCTTGCAATAGAGGTTAATCATAAGTGGGATGCTTGTCCAAGTAAGGACAGTACCCAAGCACCGGTCCACCCACATACCAAATTATCAAAGTACCGAACGTGAATCATATGAACGTGATGAAAACTAGCTTGACGATATTCCCATGTGTCCTCGGGAGCGCTTTTCTCTATATAAGAGTTTGTCCAGGCTTGTCCTTTGCTACAAAAAGGATTGGGCCACCTTTCTGCACTTTATTTACTTTTGTTACTTGTTGCTCATTACAAATTATCCTATCACAAAACTATCTGTTACCACTTATTTCAGTACTTGCAGAGAATACCTTGCTGGAAACTGCTTATCATTTCCTTCTGCTCCTCGTTGGGTTCGACACTCTTACTTATCGAAAGGACTACGATAGATCCCCTATACTTGTGGGTCATCAAGACTCTTTTCTGGCGCCGTTGCCGGGGAGTGAAGCGCTTTTGGTAGGTGGAATTTGGTAAGGAAAAATTTATATAGTGTGCCGAAATTTACCGTCACTTGTTACCATCGAAAGAAATCCTCTGAGGGGCTTGTTCGGGGTATCTTCAACCCGACCAGTAGAGCAAAGAGTTTCTCCTCAACCTACTGAACCTACTGAAAATTAAAATGTCTGCTTCGAAATTCCTTTGGGTATGATAGAAAAACTGCTAGCTAATCCTTTTGTAGGAGATGGAACAAAGCATCCTGATGAGCACTTAATATATGTGGATGAAATTCGTGGATTATTTTAGCTTGCAGGTGTACCTGGAGATGTTGTTAAGAAGAAGGTCTTCCCTTTATCTTTGAAGGGAGATGCATCGACATGGTATAGGCTATGTGATGATATGGGGTTATGGAATTACAAACGATTGAAATTGGAATTTCATCAGAAGTTTTATCCTATGCATCTTGTTCATCGTGATTGCAATTATATATATATATATATATATATATATATATATATATATATATATAATTTTTGGCCTCGCGAAGGAGAAAACATCGCTCAAGCTTGGGGGAGGATTAAATTAATATTATATTCATGCCCCAATCATGAGCTCTCGAGAGAAATGATTATTCAAAAATTTTATGCTCGACTTTCTGATAGCAATCGCACCATGCTTGATACTTCTTGCTCTGGCTCTTTTATGATGAAGACTATTGAATTCAAATGGGATCTATTGGAAAGAATTAAACGCAACTCTGAAGATTGGGACCTCGACAAGGGTATGGAGTCAGGTATGACACCTAGGTTTGATTGTGTTAAATCTTTTATGGATACCGATGTTTTCCATAAATTTAGCACTAAATATGGACTTGACTCTGAGATAGTAGCTTCTTTCTGTGAATCTTTTGCTACTTATGTTGATCTCCCCAAGGAGAAGTGGTTTAAATATCATCCTCCATTAGAAGTAAAAGTAGCTGCACCTATTAAAGTTGAAGAAAAGACTATCACTTATAATGATCCTATTGTTCCTACTTCTTGTGTTGAGAAACCACCTTTCCCTGTCAGGATAAAGGATCATGCTAATGCTTGAAATGTGGTTTGTAAAAGCAATATTAAAACTTATATGCCTTCTGAGCAAATTAAAGTTGAACCTGATATTGCTATTGTGAAAGATCTCTTGTCTGATAATATTGATGGGCATGTTATTCATTTCCTTGATGAGACTGCTAGAATTGCTAAACCTTGTGCTAAAGATAAAAACAGACATGTGGTAGGCATGCCTGTTATTTCTGTTAAAATAGGAGATCATTGTTATCATGGCTTATGTGATATGGGTGCTAGTGCTAGTGCAATACCTTACACCTTATACAAAGAAATTATGCATGATATTGCACCTGCTGAGATAGAAGATATTGATGTCACAATTAATCTTGCCAATAGAGATAAAATTTCACCAATGGGAATTGTTAGAGATGTTGAAGTATTGTGTGGGAAAACTAAATATCCTACTAATTTTCTTGTTCTTGGTTCCCCACAAGATAGCTTTTGTCCCATTATATTTGGTAGACCCTTATTAAACACTGTTAATGCTAAGATAGATTGCAAAAAGGATGTTGTCACCATCGGTTTAGAGGATATGTCTCATGAATTTAATTTCTCTAAATTTTGTAGACAACACCGTGAAGAAGAATTACCTAGTAAGGATGAAATTATTGGTCTTGCCTCTATTGCCGTACCTCCTAGTGATCCTTTAGAACAATATTTGCTAGACCATGAAAATGATATGTTTATGAATGAAAGTAGGGAAATAGATGAAATATTATTTAAACAGGAACCTATTCTGAAACACAATTTGCCTATTGAAATCCTAGGGGATCCTCCTACCCGAGGGTGATCCCGTGTTTGAGCTCAAACCGTTGCCTGATACTCTTAAATATGCTTATCTTGATGAGAAAAAGATATATCCTATTATTATTAGTGCTAACCTTTCAGAGCATGAGGAAGAGAGATTATTGAAAACTCTGAAGAAGCACCTCGCTTCTATTGGGTATACTCTTGATGATCTTAAGGGCATTAGTCCCACTCTATGTCAACATAAAATAAATTTGGAAGAAGAAGCTAAACCAATTTGTGATCATCAACGACAGCTGAATCCTAAAATAAAGGAAGTGGAAAGAACGGAAATACTAAAGCTCCTTGAGGCAGGTATTGTTGGGGAACGTAGTAATTTCAAAAAATTTCCTACGCACACGCAAGATCATGGTGATGCATAGCAACGAGGGGAGAGTGTGATCTACGTACCCTTGTAGACCGACAGCGGAAGCGTTATGACAACGCGGTTGATGTAGTCGTACGTCTACACGGCCCGACCGATCAAGCACCGAAACTCGGCACCTCTGAGTTCTAGCACACATTCAGCTCGATGACGATCCCTGGACTCCGATCCAGCAAAGTGTCGGGGAAGAGTTCCGTCAGCACGGCGGTGTGGTGACGATCTTGATGTACTATCGTCGCAGGGCTTCGCCTAAGCCCCACTACAATATTATCGAGGATTATGGTGGAAGGGGGCACCGCAAACGGCTAAGAATATGATCATGTGGATCAACTTGTGTGTCTAGGGGTGCCCCCTGCCCCCATATATAAAGGAGCAAGGGGAGGAGGTCGGCCGGCCCCTATGGCGCGCCAAGTAGGGGTCCTCCTCCTAGTAGGAGTAGGACTCCTACTAGGAGGGGGAAAGAAGTGGGGAGGGAGAAGGAAAGGGGGGCACCGCCCCCCCTCTCCTAGTCCAATTCAGACCTGGGGGGAGGAGGCGCGTGGCCCACCTTTGGCTTCCCCTCTCTCTCTCCACTAAGGCCCATATGGCCCATTACTTCTCCCGGGGGGGGGTTCCGGTAACCCTCCGACTCTCTGGTTTTCTCCGAAATCACCCGGAACACTTCCGGTGTCCGAATATAGCCGTCCAATATATCAATATTTATGTCTCGACCATTTCGAGACTCCTCGTCATGTCCGTGATCACATCCGGGACTTCGAACTATCTTCGGTACATCAAAACTCATAAACTCATAATATAACTATCATCGAAACCTTAAGCGTGCGGACCCTACGGGTTCGAGAACAATGTAGACATGACCGAGACACGTCAACGGTCAATAACCAATAGCGAAACCTGGATGCTCATATTGGCTCCTACATATTCTATGAAGATCTTTATCGGTCAGACCGCATAACAACATACGTTGTTCCCTTTGTCATTGGTATGTTACTTGCCCGAGATTCGATCATCGGTATCTCAATACCTAGTTCAATCTCGTTACTGGCAAGTCTCTTTACTCGTTTCGTAATACATCATCTCGCAACTAACTCATTAGTTGTAATGCTTGCAAGGCTTATGTGATGTGCATTACCAAGAGGGCTAGAGATACCTCTCCGACAATCGGAGTGACAAATCCTAATCTTGAAAAACGCCAACCCAACATTCACCTTTGGAGACACATGTAGAGCTCCTTTATAATCACCTAGTTACATTGTGACGTTTGGTAGCACACAAAGTGTTCCTCTGGTAAACGGGAGTTGCATAATCTCATAGTCATAGGAACATGTATAAGTCATGAAGAAAGCAATAGCAACATACTAAACGATCGGGTGCTAAGCTAATGGAATGGGTCGTGTCAACCACATCATTCTCCTAATGATGTGATCCCATTAATCAAATGACAACACATGTCTATGGTTAGGAAACATAACCATCTTCGATTAACGAGCTAGTCAAGTAGAGGCATACTAGTGACGTTCCGTTTGTCTATGTATTCACACAAGTATTATGTTTCCGGATAATACAATTCTAGCATGAATAATAAACATTTATCATGATATAAGGAAATAAAATAATAACATTATTATTGCCTCTAGGGCATATTTCCTTCAGTCTCCCACTTGCACTAGAGTCAATAATCTAGATTACATAGTAATGATTCTAACACCCATGGAGCTTTGGTGTTGATCATGTTTTGCTCGTGGAAGAGGCTTAGTCAACGGGTCTACTACATTCAAATCCGTATGTATCTTGCAAATCTCTATGTCTCCCACCTGGACTAGATCCCGGATGAAATTGAAGCATCTCTTGATGTGCTTGGTTCTCTTGTGAAATCTGGATTCCTTTGCCAAGGCAATTGCACCAGTATTGTCACAAAAGATTTTCATTGGACCCAATGCACTAGGTATGACACCTAGATCGGATATGAACTCCTTCATCTAGACTCCTTCGTTTGCTGCTTCCGAAGCAGCTATGTACTCCGCTTCACATGTAGATCCCGCCACAACGCTTTGTTTAGAACTGCACCAACTAACAGCTCCACCATTTAATGTAAACACGTATCCGGTTTGCGATTTAGAATCGTCCGGATCAGTGTCAAAGCTTGCATCAATGTAACCATTTATGATGAGCTCTTTGTCACCTCCATATATGAGAAACATATCCTTAGTCCTTTTCAGGTATTTCAGGATGTTCTTGACCGCTGTCCAGTGATCCACTCCTAGATTACTTTGGTATCTCCCTGCTAGACTTATAGCAAGACACACATCAGGTCTGGTACACAACATTGCATACATGATAGAGCCTATGGCTGAAGCATAGGGAACATCTTTCATTTTCTATCTATCTTCTGCATTGGTCGGACTTTGAGTCTTACTCAATTTCACACCTTGTAACACAAGCAAGAATCCTTTCTTTGCTTGATCCATTTTGAACTTTTTCAAAACTTTGTCAAGGTATGTGCTTTGTGAAAGTCCAATTAAGCGTCTCGATCTGTCTCTATAGATCTTGATGCCCAATATATAGGCAGCTTCACCGAGGTCTTTCATTGAAAAACTATTATTCAAGTATCCTTTTATGCTATCCAGAAATTCTATATCATTTCCGATTAGTAATATGTCATCTACATATAATATCAGAAATGCTACAGAGCTCCCACTCACTTTCTTGTAAATATAGGCTTCTCCAAAAGTCTGTATAAAACCAAATGCTTTGATCACACTATCAAAGCGTTTATTCCAACTCTGAGAGGCTTGCACCAGTCCATAAATGGATCGCTGGAGCTTGCACACTTTGTTAGCTCCCTTTGGATCGACAAAACCTTCCGGCTGCATCATATACAACTCTTCTTGCAGAAATCCATTCAGGAATGCACTTTTGACATCCATTTGCCAAATTTCATAATCATAAAATGCGGCAATTGCTAACACGATTCGGACAGACTTAAGCATTGCTACAGGTGAGAAGGTCTCATCGTAGTCAATCCCTTGAACTTGCCGAAAACCTTTTGCGACAAGTCGAGCTTTGTAGACAGTAACATTACCTCAGCGTCAGTCTTCTTCTTGAAAATCCATTTATTCTCAATCACTTGACGATCATTGGGCAAGTCAACCAAAGTCCATACTTTGTTCTCATACATGGATCCCATCTCAGATTTCATGGCTTCAAGCCATTTTGCGGAATCTGGGCTCACCATCGCTTCTTCATAGTTCGTAGGTTCATCATGATCTAGTAGCATGACTTCCAGAACAGGATTACCGTACCACTATGGCGCGGATCTTACTCTGGTTGATCTACGAGGTTCAGTAGTATCTTGTTCTGAAGTTTCATGATCATTATCATTAGCTTCCTCACTAATTGGTGTAGTTGTCACAGAAACTGGTTTCTGTGATGTACTACTTTCCAATAAGGGAGCAGGTACAATTACCTCGTCAAGTTCTACTTTCCTCCCACTCACTTCTTTCGAGAGAAACTCCTTCTCTAGAAAGTTTCCGAATTTAGCAACAAATGTCTTGCCTTCGGATCTGTGATAGAAGGTGTATCCAATAGTTTCCTTTGGATATCCTATGAAGACACATTTCTCCGATTTGGGTTCAAGCTTATCAGGTTGAAGCTTTTTCACATAAGCATCGCAGCCCCAAACTTTCAGAAACGACAACTTTGGTTTCTTGCCAAACCACAGTTCATAAGGCGTCATCTCAACGGATTTTGATGGTGCCCTATTTAACATGAATGCGGCCGTCTCTAGAGCATATCCCCAAAACGATAGCGGTAAATCAATAAGAGAAATCATAGATCGCACCATATCTAGTAAAGTACGATTACGACGTTCGGACACACCATTACGCTGTGGTGTTCCAGGTGGCGTGAGTTGCGAAACTATTCCACATTGTTTCAAATGTACACCAAACTCGTAACTCAAATATTCTCCTCCACGATCAGATTGTAGGAATTTTATTTTCTTGTTTCGATGATTTTCAACTTCACTCTGAAATTCTTTGAACTTTTCAAACGTTTCAGACTTATGTTTCATTAAGTAGATATACCCATATCTGCTTAAGTCATCTGTGAAGGTGAGAAAATAACGATATCCGCCATGAGCCTCAACATTCATCGGACCACATACATCTGTATGTATGATTTCCATCAAATCTGTTGCTCTCTCCATAGTACCAGAGAACGGTGTTTTTGCCATCTTACCCATAAGGCACGGTTCACAAGTACCAAGTGATTCATAATCAAGTGGTTCCAAAAGCCCATCAGTATGGAGTTTCTTCATGCGCTTTACACCGATATGAACCAAACGGCAGTGCCACAAATAAGTTGCACTATCATTATCAACTCTGTATCTTTTGGCTTCAACATTATGAATATGTGTTACTATCGAGATTTAATAAGAATAGACCACTCTTTAAGGGTGCATGACCATAAAAGATATTACTCATATAAATAGAACAACCATTATTCTCATATTTAAATGAATAACCGTCTCACATCAAACAAGATCCAGATATATTGTTCATGCTTAATGCTGGCACCAAATAACAATTATTTAGGTCTAATACTAATCCCGAAGGTAGATGTAGAGGTAGCGTGCCGACTGCGATCACATCGACTTTGGAACCATTTCCCACGCGCATCGTCACCTCGTCCTTAGCGAATCTTCGCTTAATCCGTAGTCCCTGTTTTGAGTTGCAAATATTAGCAACAGAACCAGTATCAAATACCCAGGTGCGACTGTGAGCATTAGTAAGGTACACATCAATAACGTGTATATCACATATACCTTTGTTCACCTTGCCATCCTTCTTATCCGCCAAATACTTGGGGCAGTTCCGCTTCCGGTGACCCATCTGCTTGCAGTAGAAGCACTCAGTTTCAGGCTTAGGTCCAGGTTTGGGTTTCTTCTCTTGAGTAGCAACTTGCTTGCTGTTCTTTTTGAAGTTCCCCTTCTTCTTCCCTTTGCCCTTTTTCTTGAAACTAGTGGTCTTGTTGACCATCAACACTTGATGCTCCTTCTTGATTTCTACCTCCGCAGCTTTCAGCATTGCGAAGAGCTCGGGAATAGTCTTATTCATCCCTTGCATATTATAGTTCATCACGAAGCTCTTGTAGCTTGGTGGCAGTGATTGGAGAATTATGTCAATGACGCAATCATCTGGAAGATTAACTCACATTTGAATCAAGTGATTATTATACCCAGACATTTTGAGTATATGCTCACTGACAGAACTGTTCTCCTCCATCTTGCAGCTATAGAACTTATTGGAGACTTCATATCTCTCAATCCGGGCATTTGCTTGAAATATTAACTTCAACTCCTGGAACATCTCATATGCTCCATGACGTTCAAAACATCGTTGAAGTCCCGATTCTAAGCCGTAAAGCATGGCACACTGAACTATCGAGTAGTCATCAGCTTTGCTCTGCCAGACGTTCATAACATCCGGTGTTGCTCCAGCAGCAGGCCTGGCACCCAGCGATGCTTCCAGGACGTAATTCTTCTGTGCAGCAATGAGGATAATCCTCAAGTTACGGACCCAGTCCGTGTAATTGCTACCATCATCTTTCAACTTTGCTTTCTCAAGGAACGCATTAAAATTCAACAGAACAACAGCACGGGCCATCTATCTACAATCAAACATAAACGAGCAAGATACTATCAGGTACTAAGTTCATGATAAATTTAGGTTCAATTAATCATATTACTAAAGAACTCCCACTTAGATAGACATCCCTCTAATCCTCTAAGTGATTACGTGATCCAAATCAACTAAACCATGTCCGATCATCACGTGAGATGGAGTAGTTTCATTGGTGAACATCGCTATGTTGATCATATCTACTATATGATTCACGCTCGACCTTTCAGTCTCTGTGTTCCAAGGCCATATCTGTATATGCTTGGCTCATCAAGTATAACCTGAGTATTCTGCGTGTGCAACTGTTTTGCACCCGTTGTATTTGAACGTAGAGCCTATCACACCCGATCATCACGTGGTGTCTCAGCACGAAGAACTCTCGCAATGGTGCATACTCAGGGAGAACACTTCTTGATAATTAGTGAGAGATCATCTTAAAATGCTACCGTCAATCAAAGCAAGATAAGATGCATAAAAGATAAACATCACATGCAATCAATATAAGTGATATGATATGGCCATCATCATCTTGTGCTTGTGATCTCCATCTTTGAAGCACCGTCGTGATCACCATCGTCACCAGCGCGACACCTTGATCACCATCGTAGCATCGTTGTCGTCTCGCCAATCTTATGCTTCCATGACTATCGCTACCGCTTAGTGATAAAGTAAAGCATTACAGCGCAATTGCATTGCATACAATAAAGCGACAACCATATGGCTCCTGCCAGTTGCCCATAACTTGGTTACAAAACATGATCATCTCATACAATAAAATTTAGCATCATGTCTTGACCATATCACATCACAACATGCCCTGCAAAAACAAGTTATACGTCCTCTACTTTGTTGTTGCAAGTTTTACGTGGCTGCTACGGGCTTAAGAAAGAACCAATCTCACCTACACATCAAAACCACAACGATAGTTTGTCAAGTTGGTGCTGTTTTAACCTTCGCAAGGACCGGGCGTAGCCACACTCGGTTCAACTAAAGTTGGAGAAACTGTCACCCGCTAGCCACCTTTGTGCAAAGCACGTCGGGAGAACCGGTCTCGCGTAAGCGTATGCGTAATGTCGGTCCGGGCCGCTTCGTCCAACAATACCGCCGAACCAAAGTATGACATGCTGGTAAGCAGTATGACTTATATCGCCCACAAATCACTTGTGTTCTACTCATGCATATAACATCAACACATAAAACCTAGGCTCTGATACCACTGTTGGGGAACGTAGTAATTTCAAAAAAATTCCTACGCACACGCAAGATCATGGTGATGCATAGCAACGAGGGGAGAGTGTGATCTACGTACCCTTGTAGACCGACAGCGGAAGCGTTATGACAACGTGGTTGATGTAGTCATACGTCTTCACGGCCCGACCGATCAAGCACCGAAACTACGGCACCTCCGAGTTCTAGCACACGTTCAGCTCGATGACGATCCCCGAACTCCGATCCAGCAAAGTGTCGGGGAAGAGTTCCGTCAGCACGATGGCGTGGTGACGATCTTGATGTACTACCGTCGCAGGGCTTCGCCTAAGCACCGCTACAATATTATCGAGCATTATGGTGGAAGGGGGCACCGCACACGGCTAAGAATATGATCACGTGGATCAACTTGTGTGTCTATGGGTGCCCCCTGCCCCTGTATATAAAGGAGCAAGGGGAGGAGGCCGGCCGGCCCCTATGGCGCGCCAAGGAGGAGTCCTCCTCCTAGTAGGAGTAGGACTCCTACTAGGAGGGGGAAAGAAGTGGGGAGGGAGAAGGAAAGGGGGGCGCCACCCCCCCTCTCCTAGTCCAATTCGGACCAGGGGGGAGGAGGCACGCGGCCCACCTTTGGCTGCCCCTCTCTCTCTCCACTAAGGCCCATATGGCCCATTACTTCTTTGGGGGGGGGGGGTTCCGGTAACCCTCCGGCTCTCCGGTTTTCTCCGAAATCACCCGGAACACTTCTATGTCCGAATATAGCCGTCCAATATATCAATCTTTATGTCTCGACCATTTCAAGACTCCTCTTCATGTCCGTGATCACATCCGGGACTCCGAACTAACTTCGGTACATAAAAACTCATAAACTCATAATATAACTATCATCGAAACCTTGAGCGTGCGGACCCTACGGGTTCGAGAACAATGTAGACATGACCGAGACACGTCTCCGGTCAATAACCAATAGCGGAACCTAGATGCTCATATTGGCTCCTACATATTCTACAAAGATCTTTATCGGTCAGACCGCATAACAACATACGTTGTTCACTTTGTCATCGGTATGTTACTTGCCCGAGATTCGATCGTCGGTATCTCAATACCTAGTTCAATCTCGTTACCGGCAAGTCTCTGTACTCGTTTCATAATACATCATCTCGCAACTAACTCATTAGTTGTAATGCTTGCAAGGCTTATGTGATGTGCATTACTGAGAGGGCCCAGAGATACCTCTCCGACAATCGGAGTGACAAATCCTAATCTCGAAATACGCCAACCCAACATTCACCTTTGGAGACACCTGTAGAGCTCCTTTATAATCACCCAGTTACGTTGTGACGTTTGGTAGCACACAAAGTGTTCCTCCGGTAAACGGGAGTTGCATAATCTCATAGTCATAGGAACATGTATAAGTCATGAAGAAAGCAATAGCAACATACTAAATGATCGGGTGCTAAGCTAATGGAATGGGTCATGTCAACCACATCATTCTCCTAATGATGTGATCCCATTAATCAAATGACAACACATGTCTATGGTTAGGAAACATAACCATCTTCAATTAACGAGCTAGTCAAGTAGAGGCATACTAGTGACGTTTGGTTTGTCTATGTATTCAGACAAGTATTATGTTTCCGGATAATGCAATTCTAGCATGAATAATAAACATTTATCATGATACAAGGAAATAAAATAATAACATTATTATTGCCTCTAGGGCATATTTCCTTCAGGTATAATTTATCCTGTTGCTGATAGTCAGTGGGTAAGTCCTGTCCATTGTGTCCCTAAGAAGGGAGGTATTACTGTCGTTCCTAATGATAAATATGAATTGATTCCTCAAAGAATTATTATAGGTTATAAGATGGTCATTGATTCCCGCAAATTAAATAAGGCCACAAAAAAGGATCATTACCCCTTACCTTTTATCGATCAAATGCTAGAAAGATTGTCCAAACATACACATTTTTGCTTTTTAGATGGTTATTTTGGTTTCTCTCAAATACCTGTGTCAGCCAAAGATCAATCAAAGACTATTTTTACTTGCCATTTTGGTACTTTTGCTTATAGACATATGCCTTTTGGTTTATGTAGTGCACCTGCTACCTTTCAAAGATGCATGATGGCTATATTCTCTGACTTTTGTGAAAAGATTTGTGAGGTTTTCATGGACGATTTCTCCGTCTATGGATCTTCTTTTGATGATTGCTTGAGCAACCTTGATCGAGTTTTGCAGAGATGTGAAGAAACTAATCTTGTCTTTAATTGGGAAAAGTGCCACTTTATGGTTAATGAAGGTATTGTCTTGGGGCATAAAGTTTCTGAAAGAGGTATTGAAGTTGATAAAGCCAAGGTTGATGCTATTGAAAAGATGCCATGTCCCAAGGACATCAAAGGTATAAGAAGTTTCCTTGGTCACGCCGTATTTTATAGGAGGTTCATTAAGGACTTCCCAAAGATTTCTCGGCCTCTGACTAATTTATTACAAAAAGATATACCATTTGTCTTTGATGATGATTGTGTAGAAGCATTTGAAATACTTAAGAAAGCATTGATCTCTGCACCTATTGTTCAGCCACCTGATTGGAATTTACCCTTTGAAATTATGTGTGATGCTAGTGATTATGCTGTAGGTGTTGTTCTAGGGCAAAGAGTTGATAAGAAATTAAACGTTATTCAATATGCTAGTAAAACCATAGACAATGCTCAAAGAAATTATGCTACTACTGAAAAAGAATTCTTAGCAGTTGTATTTGCTTGTGATAAGTTCAAACCTTATATTGTTGATTCTAAAGTAACTATTCACACTTATCATGCTGCTATTAAATATCTTATGGAAAAGAAAGATGCTAAACCTAGACTTATCAGATGGGTTCTCTTTCTAAAAGAATTTGACTTACATATTGTTGATAGAAAGGGAGCTGAGAACCCCGTTGCAGACAACTTGTCTAGGTTAGAAAATGTGCTTGATGACCCACTTCCTATTGATGATAGCTTTCCTAATGAGCAATTAAATGTCATAAATGCTTCTCATACTGCTCCATGGTATGCTAATTATGCTAATTACATTGTTGCTAAGTTTATACCACCTAGTTTCACATACCAGCAAAAGAAAAAGTTCTTCTATGATTTGAGGCATTACTTTTGGGATGACCCACATCTTTATAAAGAAGGAGTAGCTGGTGTTATTAGACGTTGTGTACCTGAGCATGAACATGAACATATCCTACGCAAGTGTCACTCCGAAGCTTATGGAGGACACCATGCTGGAGATAGAACTGCACATAAGGTATTGCAATCTGGTTTTTATTGGCCTACTCTCTTCAAGGATGCCCGTAAGTTTGTCTTATCTTGTGACGAATGTCAAAGAATTGGTAATATTAGTAGACATCAAGAAATTCCTATGAACTATTCACTCGTTATTGAACCATTTGATTTTTGGGGCTTTGATTATATGGGACCTTTTCCTTCCTCTAATGGTTATACACATATTTTAGTTGCTGTTGATTACGTTACTAAGTGGGTAGAAGCTATTGCAACTAGTAGTGCTGATCATAACACTTCTATTAAAATGCTTAAAGAAGTCATTTTCCCAAGATTTGGAGTCCCTAGATATTTAATGACTGATGGTGGTTCACATTTTATTCATGGTGCTTTCCATAAAATGCTTGCTAAGTATGATGTTAATCATAGAATTGCATCCCCTTATCACCCTCAGTCTAGTGGTCAAGTAGAATTAAGTAATAGAGAGCTCAAATTAATTTTGCAAAAGACTGTTAATAGATCTAGAAAGAATTGGTCCAAGAAACTTGATGATGCATTATGAGCCTATAGAACTGCATATAAAAATCCTATGGGTATGTCTCCGTATAAAATGGTTTATGGAAAAGCATGTGACTTACCTCTCGAACTAGGACACAAGGCATATTGGGCTATTAAAGAGCTCAATTATGATTTTAAACTTGCCGGTGAGAAGAGGTTATTTGATATTAGCTCACTCGATGAATGGAGAACCCAAGCCTACGAAAATGCCAAGTTGTTTAAAGAAAAAGTTAAAAGATGGCATGATAAAAGGATACAAAAGCGTGAGTTTAATGTAGGTGATTATGTATTGCTACACAACTCTCATTTAAGATTTTTTGCAGGAAAACTTCTCTCCAAATGGGAAGGTCCTTACGTTATCGAGGAGGTCTATCGTTCCGGTGCCATAAAAATCAACAACTTCGAAGGCACAAATCCGAAGGTGGTGAACGGTCGAAGAATCAAACATTATATCTTAGGTAATCCCATAAATGTTGAAACCAATGTTATTGAAACTGTAACCCTGGAGGAATACATAAGGGACACTTTCCGGAATGTTTCAGACTCTAAAAAGGAATAGGTATGTGGCACGGTAAGTAAACCGACTCCAAACAGTTTTTAAGGCAATATTTCTCCGTTTTGGAATATTTAGAAAAATAGAAAAATAAGAAGCAGTCTGGGAAGGACACGAGGTCTCCACAAGGGTGGAGGGCACGCCCTACCCTACTGGGCGTGCCCCCCTTCCTCGTGGGCACCTTGTGCGCTTTCCGGACTCCGTTTTCTTACACTACACGTATTTTGGTCGATAAAAATTCATTATATAATCTCCCGGGGGTTTTGACTCCCGTATCACGCAAAAATCTCCTGTTTTGTTTCGAGCTGTTTTTCTGACAGATCCAGGTCATCATGTCATCTTCAAGTTCCCTCAAGGACCAGTTCTTCGAGAAGGTCAGCAATCCCTACCTCGCGGACGTGCTGCAATACCCTCAAACCATTGAGATGCGTGAGGGGTTGTTGCACATCCACGATGTTGAGGGACCAAGGAAGACCGGAAGCACGGAGGCTAGGATCAAGGCATTGGAGCAAGAAGTTTTCAAGTGTCAGGAGATGGTGGAGTGTGGACTTGATTCCAATCACATTATGACCACGGAGTTCACCAACAACCACAAGCTGGTCGTCAAGGACATTGGGGAGGCCATCTTCAAGCTTCATGAGAAAAATGAGCACCTCCAAGCCCAGATCTATGACCTGCAAAATCAAAAATGTGAGTATGAATGTAGATTCAAGAGGATGAGTTTGGTTGCAGATTTGAGGTTTCATGAGACGCGATCATCCTTCTATGATGGTGAGCCTATGCCTTGGAAGAAGGACGACAATCCTACACCATCAACAAAACTATCACCTTCTCCACCAACAAAGAAGAATTGAGTATCTGGTATGGGCACTCCCCTTGGCAACTGCCAAGCTTGGGGGAGTGCCCCGGTATCGTATCACCATCACTTTTATCTTTACCGTCTTTCTTAGTTTGATCCTTTTGGTAATATCTTGATCTAGTAGAATACAGTTTATGGCATGATCTAGTTTTGAGTTTTGCTTTATGATCCCTCTATGTAATCGAGTCCGTGAGCTATATATAATAAAAACTAGTGTTGAGTCAAGGGCTTGATTATTTTGCCATGATCCTAAGTGAATAAAAGAAAAGAGAAAGAAATAAAAAGAAACAAAGGGATCATGTGGATCTTATGGAGAGTAATGAGCTCACATAGAAAAAGTATGATGAATAAAAGTTGTTGCGAGTTGACAAACATAGTTTTGGTCATCGTTGAAATTAATAGGAAGTAATAAAGAAAGAGAGGTCTTCACATATAAATATACTATCTTGGACATCTTTTATGATTGTGAGCACTCATTAAAATATGACATGCTAAAGAGTTGATGTTGGACAAGGAAGACAATGTAATGGGTTATGTTTTCTTACATCTGAGATAAATTGTATTATCATGGATCATCCAACATGGTTGAGCTTGCCTTTCCCCCTCATGCTAGCCAAATTCATCGCACCAAGTAGAGATACTACGTGTGCTTCCAAATATCCCTAAACCCGTTTTTGCCATGAGAGTCCACCATACCTACCTATGGATTGAGTAAGATCCTCCAAGTAAGTTGTCATCGGTGCAAGCAATAAAAATTGCTCTCTAAATATGTATGACTTATTAGTGTGGGAGAAAATAAGCTTTATACGATCATGTGATATGGAAGAAATAAAAGCGACAGACTGCGTAATAAAGGTCCATATCACAAGTGGCAATATAAAGTGACGTTCTTTCGCATTAAGATTTTGTGCATCCAACCATAAAGCACATGACAACCTCTGCTTCCCTCCGCGAAGGGCCTATCTTTTACTTTTATCTCCTACCTTGCATAAGAGTCATGGTGATCTCCACCCTTCCTTTTTACATTTTATCCTTTGGTAAGCACAGTATGTTGGAAAGATCCTGGTATATATGGCTAATTGGATGTGAGTTTTCATGAACTATTATTGTTGACATTACCCTTGAGGTAAAACGTTGGGCCTATCTTTCTCTGTGTCCGATTAAAACTCCATACCCGTAAGTATGGCGTGAGTGTTAGCAATTGTGAAAGACTATATGATAATTGAGTATGTGGACTTGCTAAAAAACTCTTATATATGGACTCTTTCCTATGTTATGATAAATTGCAATTGCTCCAATGACTGAGATTATAGTTTGTTAGTTTTCAATGAAGTTTACGATTCATACTTGAAATTGTGATTGAATTATTACTCTAGCATAATAAATCATATGGCAAGAATTATGTAAGTTGCTGTTCTAAGAATGATCATGATGCCCTCATGTCCATATTTTACTTTTATCGACACCTCTATCTCTAAACATGTGGACATATTTTTCGATTTCGGCTTTCGCTTGAGGACAAGCGAGCTCTAAGCTTGGGGGAGTTGATACGTCCATTTTGCATCATGCTTTTATATCGATATTTATTGCATTATGGGCTGTTATTACACATTATGTCACAATACTTATGCCTATTCTCTCTTATTTTACAAGGTTTACATAAAGAGGGAGAATGCCGGCAGCTGGGATTCTGGGCTGGAAAACGAGCAAATATTAGAGACCTATTCTGCAAAGCTCTAAAACTCCTGAAACTTCACGGAAGACGTTTCTAGAATATATAAAAAATACCGAGCGCAAGAAGTTCACCAGGGGGGCCACACCCTGCCCACGAGGGTGGGGGCACGCTCTACCCCCTGGGCGCGCCCCCTACCTCGTGGGCCCCCTGGTAGCCCTCTGATGTCCATCTTCTGCTATATGGAGTCTTTCGATGAGGAAAAAATCATAAACCATCTTCACGGACGAAACTCCGCCACCACGAGGCAGAACCAAATCTAGGGCTCCGGCAGAGCTGTTCTGCCGGGGAAACTTCCCTCCGGAAGGGGGCAATCATCGCCATCGTCATCACCAATGCTCCTCTCATCGGGAGAGGGCAATTTCCATCAACATCTTCATCAGCACCATCTCCTCTCTAAACCCTAGTTCATCTCTTGTATCCAATTCTTGTCTTCAAGTCCGGGATTGGTGCTAGTAGGTTGCTAGTAGTGTTAATTACTCCTTGTAGTTGATGCTAGTTGGTTTATTTGGTGGAAGATCATATGTTCAGATCCTATATGCATATTAATACCCCTCTGATTATGAACATGATTATGCTTTGTGAGTAGTTATGTTTGTTCCTGAGGACATGGGAGAAGTCTTGCTATTATTAGTCATGTGAATTTGGTATTCGTTCGATATTTTGATGAGATGTATGTTGTCATCCCTCTAGTGGTGTCATGTGAACGTCGACTACATGACACTTCACCATTGTTTGGGCCTAGAGGAAGGCATTGGGAAGTAATAAGTAGATGATGGGTTGCTAGAGTGACAGAAGCTTAAACCCTATTTTATTCGTTGCTTTGTAAGGGGCTGATTTTGATCCATATGTTTCATGCTATGGTTAGGTTTACCTTAATACTTTTGTTGTAGTTGCGGATGCTTGCAATAGAGGTTAATCATAAGTGGGATGCTTGTCCAAGTAAGGATAGTACCCAAGCACCGGTCCACCCACATACCAAATTATCAAAGTACCGAACGCGAATCATATGAACGTGATAAAAACTAGCTTGACGATATTCCCATGTGTCCTCGTGAGCGCTTTTCTCTATATAAGAGTTTGTCCAGGCTTGTCCTTTGCTACAAAAGAATTGGGCCACCTTGCTGCACTTTATTTACTTTTGTTACTTGTTGCTTGTTACAAATTATCCTATCACAAAACTATCTGTTACCACTTATTTCAGTACTTGCAGAGAATACCTTGCTGGAAACCGCTTATCATTTCCTTCTGCTCCTCGTTGGGTTTGACACTCTTACTTATCAAAAGGACTACGATAGATCCCCTATACTTGTGGGTCATCAAGTATCTCAATACCTAGTTTAATCTCGTTACCGACAAGTCTCTTTACTCGTTCCATAATGCATCATCCCGCAACTAACTCATTAGTCACAATGCTTGCAAGGCTTATAGTGATGTGCATTACCGAGAGGGCCCAGAGATACCTCTCCGACAATCGGAGTGACAAATCCTAATCTCGATCCATTCTAACTCAACAAGTACCATCGTAGACACCTGTAGAGCACCTTTAAAATCACCCAGTTATGTTGTGACGTTTGGTAGCACACAAAGTGTTCCTCCGGTACTCGGGAGTTGCCTAATCTCATAGTCATAGGAACATGTATAAGTCATGAAGAAAGCAATAGCAACAAACTAAACGATCATCGTGCTAAGCTAATGGATGGGTCAAGTCAATCACATCATTCTCTAATGATGTGATCCTGTTAATCAAATGACAACTCATGTCTATGGTTAGGAAACATAACCATCATTGATTCAACGAGCTAGTCAAGTAGAGGCATACTAGTGACACTCTGTTTGTCTATGTATTCACACATGTACTAAGTTTCTGGTTAATACAATTCTAGCATGAATAATAAACATTTATCATGATATAAGGAAATAAATAATAACTTTATTATTGCCTCTAGGGCATATTTCCTTCAATCTCCCACTTGTACTAGAGTCAATAATCTAGTTCACATCTTTATGTGATTAGTTCATATCTCCATGTGACTAATACCCAAAGGGTTTACTAGAGTCAGTAATCTAGTTCACATTGCTATGTGATTAACACCTAAAGAGTGATCATGTTTTGCTTGTGAGAGAAGTTTAGCCTATGGGTCTACAACATTCAAATTTGTATGTATTTCACAAATTTCTATGTCTACAATGCTCTGCACGGAGCTACTCTAGCTAATTGCTCCCACTTTCAATATGTATCCAGATCGAGACTTAGAGTCATCTAGATCGATGTAAAAGCTTGCATTGATGTAACTCTTTATGACGAACTCTTTTATCACCTCCATAACCGAGAAATATTTCCTTAGTCCTCTAAGGATAATTTTGACCGCTGTCCAGTGATCTACTCCTAGATCACTATTGTACTCCCTTGCCAGAATCATGCTAAGGTATACAATAGGACTGGTAAACAACATACCATACTTTATAGAACCCATGACTGAGGCATAGGGAATGATTTTTCATTCTCTTTCTATTTTTCTGTTGTGGTTGGGTTTTGAGTCTTTACTCAACTTCACACCTTGCAACATAGGCAAGAACTCCTTCTTTGACTGTTCCATTTTGAACTACTTCAAAATCTTGTCAAGGTACGTACTCATTGAAAAAACTTATCAAGCGTCTTGATCTATCTCTATAGATCTTGATGCTCAATATGTAAGTAGCTTCACCGAGGTCTTTCTTTGAAAAACTCTTTTCAAACACTCCTTTATGCTTTCCAGAAAATTCTACATTATTTCCGATCAACAATATGTCATTCACATATACTTATTAGAAATGTTGTAGTGCTCCCACTCACTTTCTTGTCAATACAGGCTTCACCGCAAGTCTGTATAAAACCATATGCTTTGATCACTTTATCAAAGCATATATTCCAACTCCGAGATACTTGCACCAGTCCATAGATGGATCGCTGGAGCTTGCTCACTTTGCTAGCACCTTTAGGATCGACAAAACCTTCAGGTTGCATCATGTACAACTCTTCTTTTAAGAAATCCATGAAGGAATACAGTTTTGACATCCATTTGCCAGATTTCATAAAATGCGGCAACTACTAACATGATTCGGACAGACTTTTAAGCATCAATACGAGTAAGAAAATCTCATTGTAGTCAACACCTTGAACTTGTCGAAAACATTTTGCGACATTTCGAGCTTTGTAGATTGTAACACTGCTATCAGCGTCCATCTTCCTCTTGAAGATCCATTTATTATTAATGACTCACCGATCATCGGGCAAGTCAATCAAAGTCCATACTTTGTTCTCATACATGGATCCCATCTCAGATTTCATGGCCTCAAGCCATTTCACGGAATCTGGGCTCATCATCGCTTCCTCATAGTTCATAGGTTCGTCATGGTCAAGTAACATGACATCCAGAACAGGATTACCGTACCATTCTGGTGCGAATCTCACTCTGGTTGACCCATGAGGTTCGGTAGTAACTTGATCTGAAGTTACATGATCATCATCATTAGCTTCCTCACTAATTGGTGTAGGAGTCACAGGAACAGATTTCTATGATGAACTACTTTCCAATAAGGGAGCAGGTATAGTTACCTCATCAAGTTCTACTTTCCTCCCACTCACCTCTTTCGAGAGAAACTCCTTCTCTAGAAAGGATCCATTCTTAGCAATGAATGTCTTGCCTTCGGATCTATGATAGAAGGTGTACCCAACCGTCTCCTTTGGGTATCCTATGAAGACACATTTCTCCGATTTGGGTTTGAGCTTATCAGGATGGAACTTTTTCACATAAGCATCGCAACCCCAAACTTTAAGAAACGACAACTTCTGTTTCTTGCCAAACCATAGTTCACATGGCATCGTCTCAATGGATTTAGATGGTGCCCTATTTAACGTGAATGCAACTGTCTCTAACGCATAACCCCAAAACGATAGTGGTAAATCGGTAAGGGACATCATAGATTGCACCATATCTAATAAAGTACGGTTACGATGTTCGGACACACCATTACATTGTGGTGTTCCAGGTGGCCTGAGTTGCGAAACTATTCCACATTGTTTCAAATGAAGACCAAACTCGTAACTCAAATATTCTCCACGATCAGATCGTAGAAACTTTATTTTCTTGTTACGATGATTTTCCACTTCACTCTTAAATTATTTGAACTTTTCAAATGTTTCAGATTTATGTTTCATCAAGAAGATATACCCATATCTTACTTAAATCATCTGTGAAGGTCAGAAAATAATGATACCTGCCTCGAGCTTCAACACTCATCAGATTGCATACATCAGTATGTATTATTTTCAACAAGTCTGTTGCTTGCTCCATTGTTCCGGAGAACGGAGTCTTAGTCATCTTGCCCATGAGGCATGGTTCGCAAGCATCAAGTGATTCCAAAAGCCCATCAGCATGGATTTTCTTCATGCACTTTACACCAATATGACCTAAACTGTAGTGCCACAAATAAGTTGCACTATCATTATTAACTTTGCATCTGTTGGCTTCGATATTATGAATATGTGTACCACTACAATTGAGATTCAATAAACCATTCACCTTGGGTGTATGATCATTGAAGGTTTTATTCACGTAAACAGAACAACAATTATTCTCTGACTTTAAATGAATAACCATATTTCAATAAACATGATCAAATCATATTCATGCTTAACGCAAACACCAAATAACATTTATTTAGGTTCAACACTAATCCTGAAAGTATAGGGAGTGTGCGATGATGATCATATCAATCTTGGAACCACTTCCAACACACATCGTCACTTCACCCTTAACTAGTCTCTGTTCATTCTGCAACTCCCGTTTAGAGTTACTAATCTCAGCAACTGAACTAGCATCAAATACTGAGGGGTTGCTATAAACACTAGTAAAGTACACATCAATAACATGTATATCAAATATAACTTTTTTCACTTTGCCATCCTTCTTATCCGCCAAATACTTGGGGCAGTTCTGCTTCCAGTGACCAGTCCCTTTGCAGTAGAAGCACTTACTCTTAGGCTTAGGTCTAGACTTGGGCTTCTTCACTTGAGCAGCAACTTGCTTGCCGTTCTTCTTGAAGTTCCCCTTCTTCCCTTTGCCCTTTTCTTGAAACTAGTGGTCTTGTAAACCATCAACACTTGATGTTTTTCTTGATTTCTACCTTCGTCGATTTCAGCATCACGGAGAGCTTGGGAATCGTTTCCGTTATCCCTTGCATATTATAGCTCATCACGAAGTTCGAGTAACTTGCTGATAGTGACTAGAGAACTCTGTCAATCACTATCTTATCTAGAAGATTAACTCCCACTTGATTCAAATGATTCTAGTACTCAGACATTCTGAGCACAAGCTCACTAGCTGAGCTATTCTCCTCCATCTTGTAGGCAAAGTGCTTGTCAAAGGTCTCATACCTTTCGACATGGGCATGAGTCTGAAATACTAATTTCAACTCTTGGAACATCTCATATGCTCTGTGGCGTTCAAAACATCTTTGAAGCCCCGATTTAAGCCGTAAAGCATGGGGCACTAAACTATCAAGTAGTCATCATATCGAGCTCGCAAAACGTTCATAAGTCTGCATCTGCTCCTGCAATCGGTCTGTCACCTAGCGGTGCATCAAGGACATAATTCTTCTGTGCAGCAATGAGGATAATCCTCATATCACAGATCCAATCCGCATCATTTCTACTAACATCTTTCAACTTAGTTTTTCTCTAGGAACATATCAAAATAAACAGGGAGCTACATCGCGAGCTATTGATCTACAACATAGTTATGCAAATACTATCAGGACTAAGTTCATGATAAATTAAAGTTCAATTAATCATATTACTTAAGAACTCCCACTTAGATAGACATCCTTCTAGTCATCTAAATGATCACGTGATCCAAATCAACTAAACCATGTTCGATCATCACATGAGATGGAGTAGTTTTCAATGGTGAACATCACTATGTTGATCATATCTACTATATGATTCACACTCCACCTTTCGGTCTCCAGTGTTCCGAGGCCGTATCTGCATTTGCTAGGCTCATCAAGTTTAACCCGAGTATTCCGCGTGTGCAAAACTGACTTGCACCCGTTGTATGTGAACGTAGAGCTTATCACACCCGATCATCACATGGTGTCTCGGCACAACGAACTTTGGCAACGGTGCATACTCAGGGAGAACACTTATACCTTGAAATTTAGTGAGAGATCATCTTATAATTCTACCACTAAACTAAGCAAAATAAGATACATAAAGGATAAACATCATATGAAATCAAAATATGTGACATGATATGGCCATCATCATCTTGTGATTTTGATCTCCATCTCTAAAGTACCGTCATGATCTCCATCGTCATCGGCATGACACCATGATCTCCATCATCTTGATCTCTATCAATGTGTCGTAACATGGTCATCTCGCCAACTATTGCTTTTGCAAATATTGCTATCACATAGCTATAAAGTAAAGCAAATACATGGCACTTGCATCTTATGCAATAAAGAGACAACTATCAGGCTTCTGCCAGTTGCCGATAACTTTAACAAAACATGATCATCTCATACAACAATTTATATCTCATCACGTCTTGACCATATCACATCACAACATGCCCTGCAAAAACAAGTTAGATGTCCTCTACTTTGTTGTTGCAAGTTTTACGTGGCTGCTACGGGCTGAGCAAGAACCGTTCTTACCTACGCATCAAAAACCACAACGCGGTATAGTGATTGCTTTTTGATCTTCAGAAAGAACCATGTTCATTGAATCCGATCCAGCTAAAGCTGGAGAAACAGACACCCACTAGCCACCTGTGTGCGAAGCACGTCGGTAGAACCAGTCTCGCGTAAGTGTACGCGTAATGTCGGTCTGGGCTGCTTCATCCAACAATGCCGGTAAATCAAGAATCAACTAGTGACGGCAAGCAATATGTATATACCCACGCCCACAACTCCTTTGTGTTCTACTCGTGCATATAACATCTACGCATAAACCTGGCTCTGATACCACTGTTGGGGAACGTAGTAATTTCAAAATTTTCCTACGAAGACGCAATATCATGGTGATGCATAGCAATGAAAGGGAAGAGTATCGTCCTCGTACCCTCGTAGACCGTAAGCGGAAGAGTTATGAGAACGCGGTTGATGTAGTCGAACGTCTTCACGATCCGACCGATCCAAGTACCGCACGCACGGCACCTCCGAGTTCAGCACATGTTCAGCTCGATGACGTCCCACGAACTCCAATCCAGCATAGCTTCACAGGAGAGTTTCGTCAGCACGACGGCGTGATGATGGCGATGATGTTGCTACTGACGCAGGGCTTCTCCTAAGCACCGCTACGATATGATCGAGGTGGATTATGGTGGAGGGGGGCACCGTACACGGCTAAGGGATCAATGATCAACTTGTGTCTATGGGGTGCCCCCTAGCCACGTATATAAAGGAGTGGAGGAGGAGCAGAGGCCGGCCCTCCTAGGCGCGCCCCAAGGGGAGTCCTACTCCCACCGGGAGTACGATCCCCCCCTTCCATGTAGTAGGAGTAGGAGAGAAGGAAAGGGAAAAGAGAAGAGAAGGAAGGAGGGTGCGCTGCCCCTCCCATAGTCCAATTTGAACTAAGCCTTGGGGGGGCGCAGCCTCCCCTCTCTCTTTCCCCTAAAGCCCAATAAGGCCCATATACTCCCCGGCGAATTCCCGTAACTCTCCGGTACTCCCAAAAATACCCGAATCACTCGAAACCTTTCCGATGTCCGAATATAGTCGTCCAATATATCGAGCTTTACGTCTCAACCATTTCGAGACTCCTCATCATGTCCCCGATCTCATACGAGACTCTGTACTACCTTTGGTACATCAATCACATAAATTCATAATATCGATCGTCACCGAACGTTAAGCGTGCGGACCCTACGGGTTCGAGAACTATGTAGACATGACCGAGACTCATCTCCGGTCAGTAACCAATAGCAGAACCTGCATGCTCATATTGGCTCCTACGTATTCTACGAAGATCTTTATCGGTCAAACCGCATAACGGTATATGTTGTTCCTTTTGTCATCGGTATGTTACTTGCCCGAGATTCGATCGTCGGTATCTCAATACCTAGTTCAATCTCGTTACCGGCAAGTCTCTTTACTCGTTCCGTAATGCATCACCCCGCAACTAACTCATTAGTCACAATGCTTGGAAGGCTTATTGAGGGAGTCCTGGATTAGGGGGTGTCCGGAAGGCCGGACTATACCTTCAGCCGGACTCCTGGACTATGAAGATACAAGATTGAAGACTTCGTCCCGTGTCCGGGAGGGACTTTCCTTGGCGTGGAAGGCAAGCTTGGCGATACGGATATGTGGATCTCCTACCATTGTAACCGACTTTGTGTAACCCTAACCCTCTCCGGTGTCTATATAAACCGGAGGGTTTTAGTCCGTAGGACAACATACAGAACAACAATCATACCATAGGCTAGCTTCTAGGGTTTAGCCTCTCCGATCTCGTGGTAGATCTACTCTTGTACTACCCATATCATCAATATTAATCAAGCAGGACGTAGGGTTTTACCTCCATCAAGAGGGCCCGAACCTGGGTAAAACTTCGTGTCCCTTGCCTCCTGTTACCATCCGGCCTAGACGCACAGTTCGGGACCCCCTACCCGAGATCCGCCGGTTTTGACACCGACATTGGTGCTTTCATTGAGAGTTCCTCTGTGTCGTCGCCGTCAGGCTTGATGGCTCCTACGATCATCAATAGCGATGCAGTCCAGGGTGAGACCTTCCTCCCCGGACAGATCTTCGTCTTCGGCGGCTTCGCACTGCGGGCCAATTCACTTGGCCATCTGGAGCAGATCGAAAGCTATGCCCCTGGCCGTCAGGTCAGATTTGGAAGTTTAAACTACACGGCTGACATCCGCGGGGACTTGATCTTCGACGGATTCGAGCCACTGCCGAGCGCGCCGCACTGTCACGACGGGCATGATCTAGCTTTGCCGCCGAACAGTTCCCTGGAGGCCCACCCGCATCGGCTTCGACCCTTAATTCGGAGCCAACTTCACCGATCGAGGATGGGTGGTTGGAGGCCACCTCGGGGGCTGCGATCCCAACGACGATCGAGCCGAACACTAGCCTCGCACTCCACGAGACTCGTGAATCCAAGGAGCCGGACTCCTCCCCGGACTCCAAACCTTCCGCGCCCCTGCCGATCGAATCCAATTGGGCGTCCATCATGGAGTTTACCACCGCGGACATCTTTCAGCACTCGCCCTTCGGCGATATTATGAAATCACTAAAGTCTCTCTCTTTGTCAAGAGAGCCCTGCCCGGATCATGGCTAGCAGGATTGGGATGCGGAAGACGAAGAAATTCGACGCCCACCCACCACCCACTTTGTAGCCACTGTCGACGATTTAACCGACATGCTCGACTTCGACTCTGAAAACATCGACGGTGTTGACGACGATGCGGGAGGCGAAGAAGAACCACCGCCCACAGGGCGCTGGACGCCCACCTCATCATATGACGTATACATGGTGGACGCACCGAAAGATGACGACGAGGAGCGGAAGGACGCACCGAAGGCTTGTTCCCTCGAGAAGCAGTCAAAGCGGCGACGCAAGCTCCGCCCCAAATCCCGCCTCGACAGAAATAATGATCACACAGACCCAGCACAGTAGCAGGGAGAACCGCTGCCGGACAACGGCAATCCATACAATCAAACCGAACAAACAAATTCTATCAAGGATAATAGTCCGGATGACATAACGCCGGACAGGCACCCGGAGCAGCAGAATGCCCGTAAAAGGCTTGTTGCCACCGCGAGGAGTCTTAAAAAGCAGAAGCAAAGGCGCAAGGCTGCGCAAGACACACTCCAAATCAGATGGAGTAAATTACTCAACACATCAGCGAGGTACAGCGACAATCGCCCCTCCAAGAGCTACCCAAAGCGGAAGCTGCTACCTGAATTCGATGAGGAGGCCTCAGACCCCCCACAACAAAATATTAAAGCAGCCACCTGGCCGGATAGATGAACCCTCTACCAACACAGAGCGACATACAACGCCACTCACAATGCAACACGCGACCCATGCGAGGGCTCGCACCCAAAGGACGGCGCAACAAGATCCATCTATGGACCACGCAAGCGCGCCCCAGCATACAATGCAACACAACAAACATCCGAACAACGCGGTACACCCAGCTACAGGGGTGCCGCACACCCCCTATGTTTCACCGATGAGGTGCTGGACCATGAATTTCCAGAGGGATTCAAACCCGTAAACATAGAGACATACGACGGAACAACAGACCCTGGGGTCTGGATTGAGGACTACATCCTTCATATCCATATGGCTCGAGGAGATGATCTCCACGCCATCAAGTACTTACCCCTCAAGCTCAAAGGGCCAGCTCGTCACTGGCTTAAAGGCCTCCCCGAAAGCTCCATTGGAAGTTGGGAAGAGCTCGAAGACGCCTTTCGGGCAAATTTTCAAGGGACTTATGTCCGACCTCCGGATGCGGACGATTTGAGTCATATAACTCAACAGCCCGGAGAGTCAGCCCGAAAGCTTTGGAACAGGTTTCTTACTAAAAAGAACCAGATTGTCGACTGTCCGGACGCCGAAGCCTTGGCAGCTTTTAAGCATAGCGTCCGTGACGAATGGCTCGCCAGACACCTCGGCCAAAATAAGCCGAGAACGATGGCCGCATTAACAAGCCTCATGACCCGCTTTTGCGCGGGTGAGGACAGCTGGCTAGCCAGATGCAGCACCAGCGACCCCAGTACATCTGAAGTTAGAGATGGAAACGGGAAATCACGGCGCAACAGCAATAACAAACGCCGGAATAAAGAAGACAGCACGAAGGGCACGGCAGTAAACGCCGGATTCAAAAGCTCTCGGCCAGGTCAGCAAAAGCCGCCCTCTAAAGGCACCAGGGATGAACTGTCCAGCCTCAACAAAATTCTGGACCAAGTATGTCAGATCCATAGTACCCCTGGTAAACCTGCTAATCATACCCACAGAGAATGTTGGGTCTTCAAGCAGTCCGGCAAGCTCAACGCCGTACACAAGGGGGAGGATACACCAAGTGAAGACGAGGACGAGCCTCCCAAGCAAGACACTGGGGAACAAAAGAAATTTCCACCAGAAGTCAAAACAGTAAACGTGTTACACGTGATCAAGGGAAAAAACAACGCGGCACTCCCAGGAAAATATACCCAAGTGCCTGTCACCGCGAAGTCCTGCCACTGGTCGTCTCAACCGATCACTTTCGACCATCGCGATTACTCAGCAAGTATCCGACGCGCAGGATGGGCTGCCCTGGTATTAGACCCAGTAATTGGCGGATATCACTTCACACGAGTCTTGATGGACGGTGGCAGCAATCTAAACCTAATATATCAGGATACAATCCGCGGGATGGGGTTAGACCCAACAAAAATTCGCCATAGCAATACTACCTTTAAAGGAGTAACGCCAGGCCCAGGGGCTCGTTGTACGGGCTCCCTCCTACTACAAGTTATATTCGGCTCCCCCGATAACTTCCGTCGCGAGCATTTAACCTTTCACATCGCTCCGTTCCAAACTGGCTATCAAGCACAGCTCGGACGCGAAGCTTTCGCTCGCTTTAATGCAATACCACACTATGCCTCCCTCACACTCAAGATGCCCGGTCCACGTGGCATCATTTCAGTGAACGGAAATATCAAGCGATCTCTGCGCGCCGAAGAGAGTGCGGCTGCCTTGGCAGCCGCACACTAAAGGCGCCCGGACCAGCGAAAGCATCCAATAGGTCGTCAAGACCTCAGACACAACTAATCAAGTCCGGTGCCGCTATTTATACCAAATAAATGGTCACACCCGTATTTGTCAATACAAGGGGCTCAATGCGCAGACAAGTGGCAATTTTTCTCATCTTGAATTATACATGGTTTCTTTAAAAACTATCTTTTTGCACGACAACTTTTTCACCTAAATTCCTCTCTTTTACAGACGATCATCGTGCTACACCCGTCCAGGATACGGCACAACGGAGACACAGGCGCAGACGTGCAGCAGGGACCCGCTCCAAGGATTCTTTTTAGATTAAGACCCTGCGTAAACCTTTTTTACTGTCTCTTGTTGATACATATCCACCGTTGAGAAGGATGCTGACGTCTTGGCATGTGGCCACGCCAGAACAATGCACGTACCTGGACACAAGGGGCTTCTTACAAAGGCCATTATTTAGGCCCGGTTTATACCACAAAGACCGAATACCTTAGGGAGTGTTCGGCGTCGCGAGTTTGGCCCTATATGCATCAGCTCCGAATCATTGTCTTTGGTCAAATGTTGGGTTTGCCCGGCTCCTGTGTTTTGGTGCCTTACGTTCCGCTTTACCGGCTAAGGTAGCACCAGGAGAACTACTGCGATTGTGCCCTGGTTCATCCGGACGAGCACCTCAGTAGAGAAAGCCGAAAACTGACTGTCATGATATAGCGTGAGACTGGTCAACCACTCGATGACCTGTTGGAATGTTAGAATTCCTCCGCCTTAACGAAGGGCCGTTTTCCGGCCAGGCATGTACGCACCCCGGGATCGGGAGAGTGCGGAGCCACCAGGGGCTATCTAGTAGCCCCACTGTCAAACTCCTATGGCTAAGTGAAAGTGCTAAAGCATTATAGTCCGGTTGCCTCGCTCGCTCCGCTATCACCTCCTTAATAGGACCAAGACGTTGGGTTAAGTGTGAACGCGTGTTTTTTGCGAGCACCTCCGCATTATATGCGTGGGGGTTGAAGCCGACGGCTGCAATCTTTCAGGTTATACACATGTATACATAAACGGCCGCCCAGGAGGCATCATATTACTTTCAGGCAAAAGTATAAAAATAGCCTTATAAAAATTTATAAAAGCATTTCGCTTACAATGAGATTACATATCACTCAAACATAATATTTTTTGAGCACTGGGTCTCTATCAAACGAGCACCCTCAAGAACTTCTTCAAAGTAGTGCTCAGCAGCCATTCGGCCTATGGCCGAATCCCGCGCTGCAACAGTGGTAGCATCCATCTCCGCCCAGTATGCTTTAACACGGGCAAAGGCCATCCGTGAGCCCTCTATGCACGCCGACCTCTTCATCGCATTAATGCGCGGCACCACGTCAAGGAACTGCTGCACCAAGCTGAAATAGCTGTTCGGTTTTGGCCTTTCCGGCCATAGCTGATCCACAACAGACCTCATGGCGAGTCCGGACAACCTATTCAGTTCGGCCCATTCGGCTAATTGGTCAGTCAATGAAAGCGGACGCTCGGGAGAATGGAATTGTGTCCAAAACAGCTGGTCCACTTCACGGTCCGTCTGACCCTGGAAGTACTTGGCCGCATCGGCAGCGCTCGCCGCCAAATCCATATACACATCCTCCGAACTCCACAGCCGATCCAGAGAGGCATACCGTGGATCTCCGAACTTCCTCCGCAACATAAAGGATTTCCCAGCTACAATATCCCCGGCTTCCCGCAGCTCCTCCTTCTTCGCCCTCATAGCAGAGCGGATGTCTTTTCTCGTCGCAGCAGCCTTCTCAAGGTCCGATGCCTTCGCTAGGTTTTCCTTTTCAAGAACCCGGCAACGGTCGGCGGCGGCTTTTAATTCTATGGCCATCTTGGCCATCTTATCTCGGCTCTCGCCATGCGCGGCCTTCTCGGCTTTCAACTCTTCGGCCGCCTTCAAAGCAGCCGCATTACCAAACCTCGCTTGTTCCTTGGCTCGGGCAAGTTCTGCCCGCAAGGCTTCAACAGTGGCAGCTCCATCTGCAGTCACAACATATTAAAGATACTGGCATCATGCTGCTCTTACTATGTGGCGTTTACCAGATAATGACACTTACCCTGTGCCTCGTCAAGCCTTTTGTTAACAAGCTCGATGTCGGCGTCTGCCGCATCCAACTGCCGTTTTAAATGGGCAAACTCGCTAGTCCGGCTAGCCACCGGAGCTTCCATCACCTGCACATAGAGGCAGTATGGTTATTACCTGGGAATATGATCCTCTGTTCGTCGTCGTTTCCGACGACAACCAGAGTCTCAGGGGCTACTATCTACACAGGGCACACCTAGCATGTGCAGGACTATCATACATTATTTTACGTACCTCAAAGCCTGTCAGTAGACTCATAAAAGCTTCATGCAATCCGCTTTCGGCGGACGAGATTCTCTCCATCACCGTATTCATCAGCACACGGTGTTCATCTGAGATGGCCGCTCGCCCCACCAACTCCCTCAGAACATCCGATCGCACACCAGACGGTGCCGGACTCTTTTGTCTGCTCTCTTCGGGAGCCGGACACTGGGAGCTTCGGGGGTCAATGGGATTATCTTCTGGCCTCACCGGACTCGGAGAGGCCCTCCGCGACGACACTTCGGGGTCGCCCGCTTCCGGAGCGGAGGAGTCCGGAGGAGGCGTTTCGCTCTCCATCATCTCTGGAAGAAGATCCCCCGAAGACGAGCTCATTTGAGAGGGGCTAAGGCCCGAACTGCAAAGATATATGCGGTGGTTATTTTCTCAGAAGAAAAAGATGGCATACCTGTACTATTAAAGTATTTCGGGTCACTTACGACTCGCTGGAGAATTGATCCCCCCGCGGACTTTGTGCGGCAAAAGCACCCCCCAAGGTAGGACCCTCTGTGGGAGACTTCTTCTCCCGTTTGGAAGCTTCGGCTTCCGAATCCCCGGGCGCGGTCCTTTTCCTCCTCCGGTCGTCTTCCTTCATGGAGACGCTCGCTCCCTCGGTTAGAATGGGCAGCGTTGGGGGCCCGCGTCCGCCCGTATTATCCTCCCCAGTATCTTCCTTCAAGGGCTCCGGGCAAGGTGCGACCTGGAGCATCTTTTCCAATACCGGATTGTCCAAACCCTCAGGGAGGGGGCCGAACACCGAATCAACTTCGCCTTTGTTAGCCAGTCCTGGTCAAAAAGCGAACTCTCAGAAATAACTTCGTAACAAATGAGAGATAGTATGTTCGGCCGGAAGATTCCTTACCTGTTCGGCGGCGCGGTTACTGCTCAGGCCCACGTCCTCGGTGATTTCCGGACACTCTACCTGAGGTCCGAAGAATGACTTGTACATCTCCTCGTGCGTCAGGCCGAGGAAATTTTGAATGACACGCGGTCCCTCGGGATTGAACTCCCACAAGCGAAGGGGCCGGCGTTTGCAAGGCTGGACTTGACGAACCAGCATAACTTGTATTACCGCAACCAAACTAAAATCTCCATTGAAGAGATCTCGAATGCGGCTTTGCAGTATAGGCACGTCCTTGGCTGGACCCCAGCTCAGACCTCTGCTGATCCATGACATCAGTTGTGGTGGAGGGCCCGAGCGGAAAACAGGGGCGGCCGCCCACTTGGCACTTCTAGGAGCCGTGATGTAGAACCACTCCTGTTGCCACAATTCAGACACCTCTGGAATGGAACCTTTGGGCCATGGAGCTCCCGTCATCTTGCATATTGAGGCACCTCCACACGCTGCATGTTGCCCCTCGATCATCTTCGGCTTTACTTCAAAGGTCTTGAGCCACAGGCCAAAGTGAGGGGTAACCCGGAGGAAGGCCTCACACACGACAATAAATGTCGTGATATGAAGAAAGGAGTCCGGAGCTAGATCATGGAAATCTAGCCCGTAATAAAACATCAAACCCCTGACGAAAGGATCCAGAGCAAGGCCTAGACCTCGGAGGAAGTGGGAGACGAACACGACGTTCTCGTTGGGTTCGGGGGAGGGGACGGCCTGCCCTCGGGCAGGCAGCCGATGCAAAACCTCGGCGGTCAGATATCTGGCCTCCCTCAACTTTTTGATGTCTTCTTCCGTGACGGAGGAAGGCACCCATCGGCCTTGAAGGCTAGATCCGGACATGATTGAAGGTTCGGAGCACCTGACCTGAACTTTGGGTGTTTGAGCTTGAGGTGGGGGAAGGATTCGATTGAGCACGGGAGGGAAAAAATAAAAGCCTTGTCCCTTTATAAAGAGGGTGAATATCAAGCGTCCTCTCCGTGGCCGTTTGGACTTGCCTATAGTCTAGGAGTCCTAGAAGCGGTTGGGTTACCCACGCCCGTATTGATGAGAATCCCGGAATAAGGGGACACGATCTCTGCTTTAACAAGACGTGCCAAGGAAACCGCCTCGCATGACACGCTGAGGTGGGATAATAAAACGATTCGAATAAAGGCTTGGCCGTGGTGCGATGTCACACTACGGAATACGTCAGCAGATTAGATTTGTGTAAATATTATTCTCTCTATGGCAATATGTGGAAACTTATTTTGCAGAGCCGGACACTATCTTTGTGTTCAAAATCTTCTATGAAGTACTTGGAGGAGGAACCCGCCTTGCAATGCCGAAGACAATCTGCGCGCCGGACTCGTCGTCATTGAAGCCTGGTTCAGGGGCTACTGAGGGAGTCCTGGATTAGGGGGTGTCCGGATGGCCGGACTATACCTTCAGCCGGACTCCTGGACTATGAAGATACAAGATTGAAGACTTCGTCCCGTGTCCGGGAGGGACTTTCCTTGGTGTGGAAGGCAAGCTTGGCGATACGGATATGTGGATCTCCTACCATTGTAACCGACTTTGTGTAACCCTAACCCTCTCCGGTGTCTATATAAATTGGAGGGTTTTAGTCCGTAGGACAACATACAGAACAACAATCATACCATAGGCTAGCTTCTAGGGTTTAGCCTCTCCGATCTCGTGGTAGATCTACTCTTGTACTACCCATATCATCAATATTAATCAAGCAGGACGTAGGGTTTTACCTCCATCAAGAGGGCCCAAACCTGGGTAAAACTTCGTATCCCTTGCCTCCTGTTACGATCCGGCCTAGACGAACAGTTCGGGACCCCCTACCCGAGATCCGCCGGTTTTGACACCGACATTTATAGTGATGTGCATTACCGAGAGGGCCCGGATACCTCTCCGACAATCAGAGTGACAAATCCTAATCTCGATCTTTGCCAACTCAACAAGTACCATCGTAGACACCTGTAGAGCACCTTTATAATCACCCAGTTACGTTGTGACGTTTTGTAGCACACAAAGTGTTCCTCTGATACTCAGGAGTTGCATAATCTCATAGTCATAGGAACATGTATGAGTCATGAAGAAAGCAATAGCAACAAACTAAACGATCATCGTGCTAAGCTAACGGATGGGTCAAGTCAATCACATCATTCTCTAATGATGTGATCCCGTTAATCAAATGACAACTCATGTCTATGGTTAGGAAACATGCATAACCATCATTGATTCAATGAGCTAGTCAAGTAAGGGCATACTAGTGACACTCTGTTTGTCTATGTATTCACACATGTACTAAGTTTCTGGTTAATACAGTTCTAGCATGAATAATAAACATTTATCATTATATAAGGAAATAAATAATAACTTTATTATTGCCTCTAGGGCACATTTCCTTCACATCTGCCTCAGGCGGATACTTATGAAGGTATGACATGCATCGTGCATGGATTGACGCTATTTGTTTTAAATTTAGTTTTAGCACCATCTGCAAATAGTTGAACTTAAAGTTGTAAGTGCCTTAGAAGAAATGGAGAAGACATGTGTTAGCCAGAAGAAATTGATTGTTCTGGATCAGGATTCGAAACTCATTGCACTGAATCCGCTAACTATAATGTGCCTGCTAGGAAGCTTGTCTCTGTCTAGAGATGCCCTCCCCCCCCCCCCCCCCCCCGCCCCGCGCGCGTTACTGCAGGAATTAGTTGAAATTATTTCACTGAGATTTGACTTTATGTAACATTAGCTTTTAGACTAACAATATGAAAATTAAAACTAACTACAATGATTAAGTAGTGCTTATAGGATTGTTTCCCATCTTTTATCGAATTCTTAGTGATTTAACCTTGTAGCAACACATCTCTATTGAACCCTAGGAATTAGAAAACAGATGGTCCTTAGAGACACGTGCATGAAGACTTCCTGCCTGTCATCGATAAGGTCAAGCCGTCTCTGATAGGGGAGCGGCGATAGCGCACGTCAGTAGCTCGTTCTGAGGGCAGTAGTGGTCGTTCAGTGGTCTCGAAATCTTAATGTAATTTTTATTAGGTTTGAGATGCTTTGTACGTTAGGTGAATTTTTATAATAGATGATCATTTTCGAAAAGAAAAAGATGAATTGATAAAGAGTATGTTATATGCATAAGAAAATCACAAGGAGAGATCTTTGAGACCATCAGGGAGCCGCCCGGCTGGAGGCACTTGACCCTGGCAGCGCATGGCCATGTGACGCCGGCAGCTAGCTGCATGGCATGCTAAGCTGCAGTGTAGCTTAAAACCGTAACCGTGTGTCCCCTTATCTTCTACCGCCCCTAGCTAGCTAGCTTGAGTGGCGGAGTTGACCTTGCGGGGGCCCATTGGATATGCCATCATTTCACTCGTTTGTTGCCGTTGGGATTAATGTCTGTCTCTTTTGACAGTTGCACGCATCGATCTCTTCTTGCTCTTGTGTGTTTTTACGCCAACTTTTTCCCACTATCCTGCAGATGGCCAAGCTGACACATCGACACATGCAAGCGCGATTGATTGCTGGCTCAGTCACGTTAGCCTCTAGAGTTGCCGCCCTGCCGGCCCTAACAATCACCTTTTTTTTCTTTCTTTTACCTTTGCGAGAGAGTACAGGACAGAGATGCACACATCACGGACGATTACATCGTACTCATTCACACGTTAGTACTCCCTCCGTAAACTAATATAAAAGCGTTTAGAATACTAAAGTAGTAATCTAAACACTCTTATATTAGTTTATAGAGGGAGTACGTGACTATGTGTGTATCCAAGGTAACTATCCGTTGTGCATGGGTTTATATGGAACCTACTTAACGGGACGTGTGTGCTTAGACAAGTTTGTTGATTGGATTACCCGTTGGACGCTCATGGATGTGGGCACCACAAACTCTCGATTTTGTTGGATGGACTAGAACGAACGCCTAATCATCCTCTCCCTTTCCTTCTAAAATAATATTACCCCAGTTCGGAAATAACTGACGTTGTTTTAGTTTTCTTTAAAGGAAAATATATTAATATCGCGAAGATACCAATTACATCCAGTCTCTGCCCCAGTAAGAAATCACAAGGACATCCAGGATGCACACAACCAGGTGGCGGCTTTTCTTTGCCATTGACGGTTCCGGCCTCATCTTCACCATGCTGGAGCGCTCTCCAGTGCCGATGTGAGGCCTGCGAGATTTTTTGTTTTGTTTTGATAAAGGGTGTTTTTATTGACTCATGATATAGCATCGAGGAATACAGATATAATGAGCGACACCCAGCCTCTGCATAGCTAACATGCACACAGCCAACACAAACACACACACACACATAAAATGTCGCCAACAAGGTGCCAAGTCATACTAGACCGAAGCTGTGCCTGGCGGAGAGAAAAAGAAAAAAAACCCAAGTGATAAAAACAGCGATCAGCGATGTACAACAACCACCATCAGCTCCAACTATCTCATGACAGCATACAGACTATGAGAGAGGTTCTTCAAAAGCGACGCCTTCAGAAAGGGAACGACACACAAGTGACACCGTCGCCGGATCCAACACCTGAAGGTAAGATCGTGGATTTTCACCCTGAAGATCGAGTCTGACCAAACTCCAAGCAATGCCTTCACCAAGGTAATGACGCCAAAAACGCCACCATTGCTAGGTATAGCCAATATGAGACCTTGTAGGATCGAAAGTATGTCTAGAGGGGGGTGATTAGACTACTTGACCAAAAAAATCTATCATTTTCTCAATTTTAAGTCTTGGCAGATTTTAGCAACTTAGCACTAGTCAAGTAAACAACCTACACATGCAAGTCTAAGAGTATAGCAGTGGAATGTAAAACATTGCACATGAAGATAAAGAGAGGAGTTTGGAGGGAGCAAACGCAATGTAGACACAGAGATTTTTGGCGTGGTTCCGATAGGTGGTGCTATCGTACATCCGCGTTGATGGAGACTTCAACCCATGAAGGGTAACGGTTGCGCGAGTCCACGGAGGGCTCCACCCACGAAGGGTCCATGAAGAAGCAACCTTGTCTATCCCACCATGGCCATCGCCCATGAAGGACTTGCCTCACTAGGGTAGATCTTCACGAAGTAGGAGATCGCCTTGCCCGTACAAACTCCTTGGTTCAACTCCACAATCTTGACGGAGGCTCCCAAGTGACACCTAACTAATCTAGGAGACACCATTCTCCAAAAGATTATAGATGATGTGTTGATGATGAACTCCTTGCTTTTGTGCTTCAAATAATAGTCTCCCCAACACTCAACTCTCTCTCATAGGATTGGATTTGGTGGAAAGATGATTTGAGTGGAAAGCAACTTGGGAAAGGCTAGAGATCAAGATTTATGTGGTTGGAGTGGAATATCTTGACCTCAACACAAGTGTAGGTGGTTCTCTCTCAGAAAATGTATGATGGAAGTGCAGGCATGTTCTGATGGCTCTCTCCACGAATGAAGAGTGGGTGGAGGGGTATATATAGCCTCCACACAAAATCTAACCGTTACACAGAATTTACCAAACTCGGTGGGACCGAATTAGAAAACTCGGTCAGACCGATTCAGTTCAAAATGTGAACGTTACGATTTTCAGTGGGACCGATTTCATTAGGATTAGGGCATAAGTAATCTCGGTGAGACTGATTACACAAACTCGGTGGGACCGATTTTGGTAATAAGCAAACAGAGAGTTGGTCAGGAAAACTCGGTGGGACCAATTCGCTCATTTTGGTTGGACCGAAACATTACGAAGGGGAAATAGAGAGTTTGCATTGCGAACTCGGTGGGACCGATCGCTCATCTCGGTTAGACCGAAACGTTACGAAGGGAAAAAGAGAGTTTGCAATCCCATCTCGGTGAGACCGAGATCCCTATCGGTGGGACCGAAGTGACTAGGGTTTTGTGGCAGTGGCTATGTCAACTGAACTCGGTGGCGCCGGATGGAAAGTTTCGGTGGGGCCAAGTTTGACTTTTGGTTTGGGACATATGTGGATGTGAGAAAGTAGTTGAGGGCTTTGGAGCATATCACTAAGCACTTTGAGCAAGCAAGCCATTAAGCAACACCTCATCCCCTTTTAATAGTATTGGCTTTTCCTATGGACTGAATGTGATCTTGGATCACAAAAATGAAAAATGTAGAGTTCTGAGCTTTGAGCTTGAGCCAGTCCTTAGTCCTTAGCATTTTGAGGGGTCCACATTTCTAATCCATGCCATGCCAATCATTGAGCTTTCCTGAAATATTTATCTTGAAATAGCATTAGCTCAATGAGCTATATGTTGTTTGGAATTACCAAAACCACCTAAGGATAGTTGCACTTTCAATTTCTCCCTTTTTGGTAATTGATGACAACATATAGATCAAAGCTTCGACAAATGATTATAAGATTGAAATACATCGTCGCTTTGAGAAGTATGTGATAAGCAAGAGCTCCCCCTAAATTTGTGCATTATTTAAAGTTTGCTTTTGAATGCAAATGCACAATCGATTAGGATCATGTGTCACTCTTCCATGTCACATACATCTTGGTGGAGTGCTCAAAATGATATAACTTAAAAGCATGCACTCATCACCAAGCAAAGTGAATGATCATATAGAGATATAAAAGATAGTATCATCCAAGCAAGCATTAAAGTAGCATACGATCAATCACATGGTCACACAAGTATCTCACACAGGGACATAAAGTATCTCACACAGGCATATAATAAAAAGTTCAACCGAAAGGCAAAGAAGCAAAACACTCTCTCGAAGCCTATGATCTATACATATTTCTACCCCTTTGGCAACAAGTTACCAAAAAGTTCAAATATGCATAGTGTTATGCGTCTCTCAGGCTTGGTCTTCAAGAGGTGATGTAGAGAGGACTCCAAGGACGAAGGCATCCGTTGATGTAGTTGGAGCTGGTGGAGTGGCTGCTGGAGGTGGTATTTAGGCTGTGGCTGCTGGTGCTGATGTTGTTGCTCCTGTATCAGGTACATGCACTGCAACAGACCTCTGTCCTCTAGGCACTCACTGAAATGCATCAGTAGTTGCCTTCCCTCTCTTCTCTTCTGCTTTCTCCTGGAGCTGCTCAAGTGTTGTTTGAATCTCAGTTACCTTCAGATCAAGATCATAACATTTAGTATCTATGACCCTCTTCAAGCTCTCCTGGTTTTGAGTCAGGGTGGCCAAGCCCTTCTCAATTCTCAGTGTAGACTGGATCAGATATGCAAGTTGATCTTGCTTGCTCTTCAGGAAAACTTGAGATGCCTCTTCAACACTTGGCATCTTGGCAGCTTTCTCATCCTTTGCTTTGGCTCTCTTCTCCTGTGCTTGAACTGATGATGGTTCCTACTCATTCATCACTACAGTGTTGTCTTCGAAATCAGGATATAAGGATAGATGCTCCTTATCCAAAAGATATGTTCCTGTGCCCATCTTGGAGTTGATGAGCTCCTGAATGTGTGGAGCATACCCACAACTTCTCTTCTGGTCATCGACAGTCCTTTTGATTGTCTCTACATCAGACTCGTGACCTTGAACTTCTAAGGGACATCAAAAAGTTGTAGCAGGTTGATAGAATATCCTCTGATCATCTTGTGACCTCCTGACTTGGGTAGCAATGTGTGCCTAAGGATCCAGTTGATGGTAGGCAGACCAGACAACAAGAAATGTACTGATCCAAGCTTGTGAGTCTCCAAAGCTTTATCTGGGATCTCCTTGTACATGTTTGCCATAGTGTTGTCATCTTTCTTCTTCTTGTCATACACATCCAAGTCATCCTCATGTTCCTCTGGGGCATTTATCAGCTTGGCCCATTCTTCAACAGTGGACTGGTACCTAGTACCTTCTAACATCCAAATGATCTTTCCATCCGGGTAAAAGTGAGCAGTGGAGTAAAACTGCATGATCAGCTCATCATTCCATTTTGTGAGTTTCTGTCCAACAAACTCATCTACTCCACATGCTTTGAAACTATCATATACTCCTGGGAAGTGATCTTCATTCTCCTTGATGAATTCCCAATCAACCCATCTCATGTCACACACAATGGGCTTCTTGTCAAGCAAAATAGTTACATAGGAGTCTTGTTGTTCTTTTGTGTGGAACCTGTAGTCAACTGTAGTCCTTTTCCTCACAACATAGGGATCGGACTATCTCCACAATCTCAGTCTAGCATCTTTTCTGATGTGCATGTCTTCAGCCACTAGATGAGTGTCATTGTGGTCTGGGATCTTGGGTTTTAACTTTCTCAACACATGGGATTCATCATCCTCTTCTTCAGCTTCAGGCACTGGGGCCTTGTTCTTCTCTTCGGCAGGAATACTTCCGGTGTTCCTCTTGGGCTTAGTGGGCTTCTGAGCTTGAGCTTTTGGAGCAGCTTTGGGCTTTGATGTTGCAGCCCCTTACTTTATAGCATCTCCCATAAGCTTCTGAGCTTTGGGTGCTGGAGCATCCTCTTCTTCTTCATCATCATCAGAGGGATCTCTCATCGTGGAGGGCTTGTCAATGACTCTGGCAATGGTCTTCTTGACCCTCTCCTTCCTCTTCTTGCCTTCTCCACCTTCTTTGGGTTCAAGAGTGAACTCCATTGTCTCTTGAGTGGAGGCTCTAGCCTTAGACATAGGAATCGTTCTTGCTGGAGCCTTCTTATTCATCCCTGGCTTAACTGTAGCAGCTGTGCCATACTCCTTTTTCAGCACCTTCTTCTTGGAGCTTACTTCCTCCTCAGTAGCCACATAGTCCTCATCCTGTGAATCTGAGGTTCTCTTCTTCCTTGTTCTAGTGGCTGCCTTTGGCAAGTTACTTGGAGTGCTCCTGCTACCATCATCAGAAGTGTTTGAGGGATCTGAACCCTCACTCAGATGCACATATTCCTCAGACCTGTTCTGACTGTCACTCTGATCAGACATCTTTGCAAACTTACTGACAGCAGACCATGTGAATAGATGTAGATGAGGTAGAGTGGATGAGCATCACAAAGTGCAGAGATTTTGCAAAACAGATGACTTAAAAACTTAGTTTTAGTTCTCCACAGAAAGTATTTCGGAGCTACCGATTTGTAAACACGGTGATACCGAAGCAGTTTTTGGAACCTAAACTAGTGAACTCGGTCAGACCGAGTCACAATTCGGTGGCACCGAGACTGCTAGGGTTTCACAAAGAATCTAACTCGATCACACCGATTTGCAATTTTCGGTCAGACCAAAAATGCATGTGCTATGGCCTAAGCCAAATCAGTGAGACCGATTTCTACAACTCGGTCGGTCCGAGATGAGTTCGGCGGAGACCTAACCCTAAATTTTCAAATTGAATATAACCTAAAGGATGTTTTCAGTGGATAGAGTATTTGCATACGTGGTAAGGATCATGGCAAAAACAATGTGCTACTAATCAGAGGTAAAAGAATAGCACAAGGGTCGAACCCATACCCTAGTTCAGCGGGGGTTCGCTACGACGATAACGGTGGGGCAGATTTCCGTTGACGGCGACGAAGACCAGCGGCAGGAGGTCGTTGGCGACGAGGAGATGATCCGGAGACCCGAGGAGGTAGAGCAGGACACGCGCGGGGTGAAGAGTTTTGGAGAAATTTCAAAAATTCAACCCTTGAGTATATATATCCCGACCCTGTCAGTGTGACCAAGTGGGACAACTCCGTGGCACCGAGATGCAGAATCGCGAGCAGTTACTGCAACTCGGTGTGACCGAAAAGTTCAAATCCGTTGCACCGAGATTAAAAAACTAGATCAACTTAGTGAACTCGGTGTGACCAAAGTGGATGACTCAGTCATACCAAAACGCACAAAGAGGTTTTGGAAGTTTAAGTCTATGACAAATCGGGGACTCCGAGTGCTCCTCACACAGAGTGGTTCGAATCTAACTTGATCAAACATTGTGATGTAGCATGAATAGAGTTTGAGACGAGAAAAGCATAGATAGCTAGAGGAGGTTCTTAGGCATTCTTGTCCATCCATTTGGCAAAAGAGAAAAAAGGCAAACAATCAAAGCAACAAATGGATGTCCTTGAATGAGTAAAATATGCAACCAACATGCTCACACAATAAGATGGCAAATGAAATATGTGAGAAAGCATGCACAATCACTCTAGCATCTATCAAGCAATTTGCGATAACTAGGTCATCTATATGTGAGTATATTGACTGAGGAGTCCAATGAGAGCATTTGATCGTAGGTCATACTCATCGTTTAAGCACAAGTGGGGTTGCCACTTTTACATAAAGCATTGTTGTGTTCACACCATTAGAGTTGATTTAGCTCAATTGATTAGAGTAAAGCTCCCCCTAGATGTGATATCCCTCCTTAAGATGGATGAACTAACCTTGGGTTTTGTGGATGATGACTTCATGTAGGTGTTTAAGATGTAGATGCTCAATGTTGATGTAGATCCTTTGGAGCAATCCTTTGGAGTGAGTTGCACTTTCAATACCTACACGGGTTAGTCCCGCAAAGAACAAACAAGGATATCCATAGACATAGAGTGATATTCACATGAGATGATGTCCATGAATGCATTAGGTTACCTTGTCCCTTGTCTTACCAACAAGAGGGTTTGTGACTCCTTGAACTAGTGCAAGATATGGAAGTTGTTTGCACTTGTCCTCGCCAAAATGATATGAGTTAAGTGTGTTGGCGGAGTCACCCTCAAGAACTCTATAGTTCTTCTTCTTCGGGATCCACACCATCTTGATGGGAATCCTTAGAGTTGTAGTCATACTTGATGAAGTAGAACTTGATGTAGTCTTGGGAACCCACTTGACCAAAGCTTTGGGAGCTTCCTCAAATGCATCAATCTCCTCTTGTAGCTTGTCCTTGCCTTTTTTCTTGTGGTCTTGTGGTGGAAGATCATCTTGAGCTTGTGTTCCTTGGAAAGAAGTAGGATCATACTTCTCTTGTTGAGGAACAAATTTCGTCTTGGGGTATTGATCTTCTTCCCACTCAACTCCATTGGCATTGAACTTTCGTTCAAAACCAACACCTTGATTCTTTTGGTGTCTTCCTTGCTTGCATACAGTTTCCTCAAATTGCTTACTTCCGGCAAGGCTCTTGTAAACAACTTTATCTATAATTCCCTTCGATAAGCAATTTTCTTCCTCAAGTGTAACTTGGCTAAGAGAATCATTAGTGGAATTAAGAGAACTACTATAAGCAACATCAATTTTGGATTCCTTGACGGAGTCGGTACCTTCGTCCATATCAATCAAAGTATCCCAAATTTCCTTTGCATTCTCAAGACGGCTGATTTTGTTGAATTCTCACTACAAAAAATACACTTCCGTGATGATACGTGTTTGTCATAGTAGGTCGCGTTTTTTGTCATGCATGTACATCCATGACAAATTTATGACAGAATCAAGATAGTCATACCTGTGCTGTTGTAGAAGTGTTCCATGACATTACCAAAATTATCATCACGAAAGTGTCCACTTCCATGACGATAAATCGCGCGTCACAGAAGTGCTTTCTTCAAGGTTGACCAACACGTGGCATCCACCATAACGGAACGCCGTTAAGCTATCGGGTCAGGTTTTGGATCTGATAACCCGTTAACAGCCCCGACCAATGGGGATTTTCCACATGTAAAATCATCATTAGCTAGAGGAAACACGTGTCGGCTCATCGTTGGGACAGATGTCATCCACTCATTCGACAGGAGGCGCCTATGATAGGTCGACACGTGGCACGGCACAACAGTGGCCCATTCCGGTGAAAAAGGTCGGCCCAGTAAAAATTAGCAGGCCGGCCCATATAAGGCCTACTTGTGTCAGGTCCATTTAAGCCCATGGCCCATACGAGATGTGCCAATTCGGTCCGTTAAAGATTAGACACCATTGCAGCCCATCGTCAGTTCGAGGCCGTTAACAGCCCGCTATATATTTGGGCTTAATATCGGCCCGATGAGATTTCGGCCTGTTAACAGCCCATTTAATGGATGGGCCAATTTTTAGGATGTACATCGTTCGGCCTTTTAGCGACCCATTTAAATGTTGGGCAAATTTCCGGCCCAGTGTGTCTTTCAGCCTGTTAACGGTCCATAAATATGATGGGCCATTTGTAGTCAGACCTGAGTTTCGGCCTTTTAGCGGCCCATTTAAGTGTTGGGCCAATTTCTGGCCCGGTGTCACTTTCAGCCTGTTGACGACCCATAAATCAGTTGGGCCAATTGTAGTCGGACCTGAGTTTTGGCCTTTTAGTGACCCATTTAAGTGTTGGGCCAATTCCCGTCCCTATGTGCCTTTCGGCCTGTTAACGGACCATAAATGAGTTGGGCCATTTGTAGTCGGACCTTAGTTTTGGCCTCTTAACGGCCCATGCCCTTCATGGTCCAATACCAGCCTGGTTTCTCATTCGGCCTGCTAAAGGCCCACAACACAGTTGGGCCATTTACAATACGACATGACTTTCGGCCTCTTAGCGGCTCATGCTCTTCATGGTCCAATACAAGCCCGCTATCTCTTTCGGCCTGCTAAAGACCTACAGTATAGTTGGGCCATATGTAGCCCAAACTTAGTAACGGCCTGTTAACGGCCCGTGAAATAAATTGGGGCCACCTGTTGCCCGCTTCGATGTCAGCATGTTAACGACCCGGGAGGTAAGAGGGCCGACCATTAACTTTCGGCCTAGTAACGGCCCATTAACTTAATGGGCCCACTAAAGTTCGTTCATGTCTTTAGGCCAAATTAGATAATTTGAGCCCATTATGACGAGCAAAGGTACGTCATACATGGAATAACGTTGCACATCCAGAATATATTACAGGAAATTACATCCACTGGGCAATCAAAGATTGATGCCAGTGCAAATAAATGAGCAGAACATAACCATCTACAACGTCACAATCTGCAACCTCAGCACAGATGACGCCCATAAGCATGTGGGCAAGTTCTTGCTGCTTTGCCACACTGTCTCTGAAAACATTGATCAGTTGTTGTGTCGCACGACTCTGCACCTCTGATTCATCCACCATTTCCATCATTGCTTCAGCCATTAATTGGTTCACAAACATACATTTATTCCGTTGCATTCGAGACAGAGGATACTGAACAGATTCAGATGGCGATTTTGGCAGGCTTGTATTATTGATAGTGGAGAGTGTCTTGACCACTGCATCATAACATAAATTAGGACGGGAACCAAACAGATTAATCATGAGTTATTGCCATATTACCTGGCCTAGATTTACTGGAAAGAAACAATGGGGTTGCCTTGCTGTTTTCAGAGTTTGTCTTCTTATCTTCAGCAGCCTGCACAAAATTAACACACTAGCATTGCTATCATTGGCCAAGTCAGATAATAGGAAAGCAACATTGACACAACGAACGTTTGGGCAACTAGCCTACACCAAATTAACACAATATGGCACAACTATCATCAGCCAGGTAAGGTAATACGAAAGCAACATTGACACAATGAATGAATGGGCAACCAGAGAAGCACTACAATTCAGTAATGTGCGTGATATGAGATAGCACATTCATGCAGCTCAGTACGCAAAACTACCAGGCAGTTTTCCTTACAAAAATCAACATTGGCGCCTTTAACATTTTGCTACAACTAATTTTAGATCAGATAAAGGTTAGATTCGCGCCGATTAACAAAATACATGTTGATGTAAAAATATAGTGATATACAACAGGTACTTACATCAGCACTGGAGCACAGAGAATTCCCGCAAGATATTTTCCTCGAATATGATCCCAATGGAGGAAGTCTTGTATCGTTTAACCTTATTTTCTAAAAGAGAGACGGGTAAGAAACATGTAGAAAATATGATCAGAATGCTATAAAATTTCATGATGCAAGGATACGCACACGCTTCTTAGAATGGAGTTGACATTCTTTTGTTGGACTGGAGCGGACTAGTTCTTTGGCCACTGGAATCTGCTTATTATCAGTGGGAGTTGGATTTCTCTGTGCTGGAGCGATATCTATGAAAAATGGAGTTGGTTTATTATCTCCTGGCGTTTGGATCTTTTGCAAAGACCTGGTTTGTGAACCTTCAGATTCTAACATAGCCGTCTTCCCCTTGCATGCCTTATATAGAAGAATGTTGATTCAGTTATAAAACATGTTACAATAGAGATGGAATAGATACTGAAGAATAGAAAGACATGACATATTGACATGTATTCACTCGATCCAGAAATAAATGGATGGGTCTAGGCGTATTTCAGTTCTAGATACATCCAGTTTTATCCATTTCTGCGACATTTAATCCGGACGGAGGGCGTATGATGTAAGAGCTAGGGATACGACAGGACAACACAGTAAAAAAACACTGAAAAACCCACTGCAGAACCAAAGTATTCAAACCCACTGATATGATATAGTACACTCATGCAGCTCAGGATGCAAAACTACCAGGCAGTTTTCCTTGCAAAAATCAACATTGTGGCCTTTAATCATACATTTTGCTACAACTAAATTTAGATCAGATAAAGGTTGGATTCACGCCGATTAACAAAATACATGCTGATGTAAAAATATAGTGATATACAACAGGTACTTACATCTACATTGGAGCACAGAGAATTCCTGCAAGAATCTTTCCTCATAAACGATACCATTGCAGAAAATCTTCTATCTGTTAAGCTTATTTTCTAAAAGAGAGATGGGTAAGAAACATGTAGAAAATATGATCAGCATGCTATAAAATTTCATGATGCAAGGATACGCACACGCTTCTTAGAATTGAGTTGACATATTTTTGCTGGACTGGAGCGGACTAGTTCTTTGGCCACTGGAATCTGCTTATTATCAGTAGGAGTTGGGTTTCTCTGTGCTGGAGCAGTATCTATAAAAACTGGAGTTGGTTTATTATCTCCTGGCGTTTGGATCTTTTGCAAAGGCCTTGTTTGTAACCCTTCAGATTCTAACATAGTCGTCTTCCCCTTGCATGCCTTGTATAGAAGAATGGTGCTTTAATTATAAAACATGCGGCAGCAGAGAGATGGAATAGGTACTGAAGAATAGAAAGGCATGACATATTGACATGTATTCCCTCCATCCGGAAAAAATGGATGGGTCTAGGCGTATTTCAGTTCTAGATACATCCTTTTTATCCATTTCGGCAACATGTAATCCGGACGGAGGGAGTATGGTGTAAGAGCTAGGGATACGACAGGACAACACAGCAAAAAAAACACTAGTTGAATGTAAAACTGTATGCTAGCGGAATACATACAGAAATAACTAAGGCAACATACACGTGTATGATTGGGAAAATAAGATGGCATTGCAACAGAGCACTAGAACAGCACTTCAATGTAAAAAACATGGTATGGTAGACAGATGAAGTACATACTGATGAATAACAATGCATAAGATATTCAGAAGCATGATGTCCAAATTAAGCAGATGGCATTGCGATAGAGTAGAATGACAGTACTTGAATTTGAAAACATGTTATCATGAATGGAATAGGTACTGAAAAACAGGAAGGCATGACATATTTACATGCATGATCAGCATGCTAAGCACATGGCATTGCAACAGAGTAGATACACTCCAGGACATTATATGCATGTTGTACCCATATCACAGGCCAAGTTAGAGCAAGGACCTTGTGGGGTGAAGAGGATTCATCATCTTTCTGCAAGTCTTCTGAAGAACTGCCTTTACATGTTCCATCATATTGGGTATCATTGACATCAAGTTTATTGGCCTTTACATTGCTCCGTGAGGTTCTTGTGGATATATCAGTGTGTGCAATTATATCTGACATGCATGGAAGACAACTAGTAGTTAGATTTATGTAATGAGTGCCTGTAGGAGACGACATAAATAGTAGGACTGGGGTTAACTAGCAGCAACAGGTCTCATAAACTAAAGGGAGAACACAGATGAAAGCTACAGTATATGTATCGTTTGTACTCGAGATTAACTAGATGGCACACAAAAGTATTAAAGAACAACATAGGAAATACTAGAAGTGGTATAATACTATAATCACCAGCCTGTGGGATAGCATTGGCTGATGGATGATAACTATGGAACAGTGTTACCTAAAGAACAAGTATCTTAGCTGAACTATGGAACAACGTTAACTCCTGAACAAGACCCGTAAGAGATCAGCATGAATATACAGTGAAATGTGATGATCTATTTTTCATGCTTAGATGAATAACAAAGCCATAAATGTTGCACACAAGTAAGATGAGGGTACAACCTATCTGGCTGCCATCCATAGGAGTGAGCATCATGTGCTGACTTGTTGATGGCCCTGCAGTTGTTGTGGCTGTGCATGTCGGGCATGCGCATTCGATGCAGGAAACTGTTGAGTGGGGACTATAGCTCCCTTCTAGTGTATGCTTCCCTTGTTGGAGCAGCTGAGGTGAGTCAGAAGACGGTGTGTCTGAAGATGCAGATAACGCATAATGTTAAGAACGACATATCTCTTTGATCTGAAGAAACACACTAAGAGATCAACAGCAAGGTACGAGAGTGGTCACACGTCTGTTGACTGAAGACTAATTGGGGTCACACGATTTTATTTTATTTTGGTACTGTCCGATCTACGCCGGATGGCTGGCCGTCTTGTGCCTCTCGGCTGACACTGTTCGGAATCTTCCCCGAAGAGCCAGCGACCAAAGGCAAAGCAGCCTGCCTCCGCCATTTGTGGCCCGGGCCAAAACCTCGCTCCCCGCCCCACCACACAGTCGTAGTTGCGCCGCCCCCGGGCCAATCCACAAAGACTCCCCGTCATCCAGATCCGGCAGTGGCAGTACCTTCAACCCACGCAACTCTAAAAGATAGCCATCTAAGCTCTGCTTCCGCGGTGAACTTGCGGCCCCGCAACCTTACATTAGACACCAGCCAACCAGCAGCCTAGGAGCTCCGCCGCCTCAAGGGGTGCTGCTTCCCATTGCAAATCGATTGGCCCAGAATAAAAATTCAGACAACTGACGCCTAAATAAAGTGATTTGAGATGAAGGTGTGACCTATCTGGCGGCATGGTGAAGTAGGCAGGTCCAGCTGCTGAGTCGGTGAGGCCGGCGTGGTTGCGGTGGCGACCGGCGGCAGGAAAAGAGCAATGTCGCGATGGTCGACGGCTACACCGAAGCAGCGCTAGGACTCTGGACAGATCCGAAGTTGGAGCCGCTCCGGCACCGTGAACAACGACAGGGGTGAATCCGCTCCAGTACGGTTCACGCGGCCATCGTCGAGGCAGCACCAGCAGCACGGAGTAAGAGGCACACGGCCCAGTGCATGACGGCAAATGGACAGCGCCTCCGGCATTAGAGAGGAGGGCGGTTGTGAAATTGGTGCGGTGGCGGGCGCCATGGAGGTGGGGCTGAGGTTTCGCGGCCCGGGAGAAGGGAGCTTCCCGGGGTGAAGGTGATTTGGCGCCCACGAGGTATGAATGGGGGCGGGCGGGGGAAATTGGGAGGGGAGTGGAACCGTGTCTTATGGACGCATTTGTCTGAAATGTGAAGGGGAGTTACAGTTCTACCCTTGCCTATAGGCTTCTCGGCTTGGGTCTGTGTACTAAGGGTCGGGGATAGTAGAGTAACTTTGCTTCTCTGGGCGGGAGCGATTTCGGGCGAGGAGGGCGTGTTTTGAACTATAGTGGGCGCGAGCAATTTCGGGGGAGGAGAGCGTGTTTTGAAATAGTGGGCACGAGCTATTTCGGGCGAGGAGAGCGTGTTTTGCCGACCATGGTTTATGAATTATTCGGCACATGTCATTTTGGCCGAGGAGAAGGCGCGCTTGGATGAAGTTACGAACCTACCCTCGATGTACAACGGGCCAATTGATGCGTGTCCCACATAGGACGGTAATTTCGCGTCTCCCATTTATTTGCTCGGGCGAATTCCACCGAGCAGAGAGGATGTTTAACGGTTCGTTCAAATTTTGGGAGAACGAGCATCCACGTCTACCTTACCAAGTCGATTCGGATCAAATTTTGAAATATTAGCTTGCCACTTCTTTTTTAGATGGAGAGATGATGCTCGGGAGTAATGTGTTTTTACATGCTCGTTGCTAGCGATTTACTATATGACAAATAGTTGACCCACTCAAAAACGTGAATCAAACCCAAAATGAAATATCTCGATTCAATGAAATAGCTCGTTCAGTAGGTCAAAATAGTGAACTAAATCCAAAATTGAACACCTCAATCGAGTAGCATGTTGTACAGTATTATAATACTCCATGAACATGTTGAAAGTCAAATTAATGAACTTGTTTGATATACGCATATATCCGTTCATGTGTGGATTGCAGACAACATGTTCTCCAATTTAAATATTTGAATGCAAGTTTATATCGAAACATGGTTTATATCAGTCTTTGATGCATAAAACGCGACCTCCCCCTCTCCCGGACTCCTGTTCTCTCTCTCTCTCTCTCTCTCTCTCTCTCTCTCCGACAATCTTCAATTCTGTCGCACGCATCCAACACAAAAACCTTGTCCGTCCCTCTCCCTTTCTCTCCATCTCTCTCTCTCTCTCTCTCTCTCTCTCTCTCTTTGTGTGTGTGGGGGGGTCTTTCTAGTTCGCATGCATATATACACCATCTATAGGTCTCTCTCGTACACTATGTATGATACTCTAGGTAGTCCAAGCTAGATATCTTGGGTGCACTCATCGTACGCACACAGATTCCTTGGCTCTTTGCCTATAACTCTCTCACGCACCACTATGTCGTCTCGGAGCTCTTCCCCCCCTCACTCAAACTCTCCATCCACCTGGGTCACACATACACATGCATATCTCACTCGCACTCGATAGGCCCATCTAAAACTCTATCTCTCCCCTCGTTCTCTCTTCATCTCACACGTGCACACACACAATCTCATGCCCAGCTAGCCAAGTATGATGGTCTCTCACTCAATTGTAGGCACACACAGTCCCCCCTATATGTATATGACTAGCTAATCTTAGTCTCCATCACAAACATGTGCATGGTCTATCTCGATTTCTCTCGGGGCATCTTTCTATCGCGCACGCACTCCCTCGATCTCCCACCCATATAGTCCCCTCACGATCTCGACGGGATCTCTCTATCACAAACACACCCTCTCTTCCTCCCCATGCGTCCATGCCATCCATGTGTCCCTCTCGACCTTTGTTCCTTGTTGGCCACACCTCTATTGGACATGTGCTACAGGGGTGTCTCTCTCCGTTGCAAACAATCACACACTAGATATCTTCGTGTATCTCCTCGCCTCGCTTTTCCATCTTGGAGATGCATGCGTGATATGTTCGCATAAGAAACAAAAAAACACACTCTCTCTCTAATTTATTGTTTGTTGTCACTTTCTCTTTCACACACATACTCTTTTTGCACACTTACTCATTCTCCTTCACATGCACTTGATCTGTCTCGACTGAGGCACTCTCCTCGGTCCATAGCATATAGATTTATTGAAAAGTCAAACATCACAAAGTTTGACCATGTACGTGGAGAAAAAGAATTACAGCTAGTACGGCAAACATATACCATTAGATTCACCATGAGATGTAGTTTTGTATGATGTATGTTTGGTATTGTAGATATAAATAACATTTGCGTAAACCTGATCAAAGTTTCCAAAGTTTGGCTTCTAAAAATTTACATGCACTACATTATCGAGCGGATGGAATATCTCTTTCCCCCTCTCAGCTATCTGATGCACCACTCAGCCTTATCGGGGCTCCTCAATCTCTCTCAAACTTTATTGGTCAGTTTGGTTCGTGACCTGACCCTCATGCCTTGATGGCCGATACTGCCTGGTGTGGACGTGAGATGTAAACTATTTCTGCCTGGCCAGACTTGTGTGGTGCTGAAGCGTTTGGTTCATGCCTGGGCCAGGCAAAGCATCAACGTCCCATCAATCAATCCATGCATCAATTATTTAATGCTAATATCCATCCATGTTGCTATTAGCCTCATGGCCACACGACCAGGCGTTCGAAATCGGTCGCCTAGGCCAGGCTACTTGCAGTGTCTGGAGTTCAGCCAGGCTAATTAAAGTGCAAGGGAACCCAGGCCATGCGGGCTTTCTTTTTCACAGGGTAGCAACCAAACAAGTGTGCATGAAATCCAGCCACAACCCCAGGCCAGGCAAAAGATGCTCAGGACGCAAGCCAAACTGGCCTTATATCTCCCTGGTTCACACATACACATGTCTCGCTCGCGCTATACATATAGACCCATCCAACACTCTCCGCCCCTGTTCTCTCTCCATGTGATACGCACCCCCCTAAGTACCATAATCCCTCAATCCATCATAGGCGCAAGCACTCCCCCCCCTCCTAAGTATATCTCTTACTAGCCATCAGGAACACACGTATTGTCTCCTTCCATCCATATGTCTATCTCGATATCTCTCGGGGCATCTTCTATCGCGCACACACCTTGTCACTCGATCTCCCACCCATGTAGTCCCATCACGATCTCCAGGGGATCTCTCTATGACAAACATACACTCTGTCCTCCCCATGTCTGCATTTTCTCCGTACGTCTCTCTCGACCTCTCTCCCTTGTTTGTCAAACCCCTCTTGGCCACGTGCTAGGGGTCTTGCTCTCTTGGTTCCAAACAACCACACACTATCTCCTCACCTTGCCTCCGTTGTCGAAGATGCATGTGTGATATGCATAAGACATGCACGCTTTTTCTCTACTTTTATCGTGTGTTGTCCATGTCTCTTTCACACACGCACACACACTTTTTTCACTCTCTCTCTCTCTCTCTCTCTCTTGTTAGGGACTCTGTCACGTCCATACGCATATGGATGTTTTGAAAAGTCAAACCTCAGAAATGTTTGACCAGGTATATGTGGAGAAAAACATTTACATATGGAACGATCATTAGATTCATCACAACATGTACTTACTTCATACTATCATTTATCTTTGGTATTGTAGATATAAGTAATTTCTTTATAAACTTGGTCAAAGTTTCAAAAGTTTGACTTAAAAAAATGTTGGAACTACATTATCGAACGGAGGGAGTAGCTCTTTCTCTCTCTCTCTCTCTCTCTGCTATCTCTCACGGGCCTCCCCTCTCACTCGAACTCTCTATACCGACGGATTATACCCTCACAGTGTCAGCGTATAGCTCCGTATATTGTTTAGCTGACCGGTCAACCAATCCACATGCTGCCTTGTCAGCTCGTGTTCTGTATCTTCGTGTGCTGGCCCATGTGGCAGTGGGTGAAAATAAGTAAACTAGAGGCCCATCTGACACGCGGTGAAGTAAACAAAGTTGAGGGTCTCTTTGATTCAAAGGATTTTCATAGGATCTTTGATGAATTAGAATCCTTAGGAATTTTTCCTATGTTGGTCGTTTGATTCATAGGATTGAATCTTGTAGGATTTTTTCCAAAGGATTCATTTATACCTCTTGGAAGAAATCGTTTGTTTTTCCCATGACACAATCAAACGAACTCAAATCCTGTAGGGATCCAATGGACATGCCATTTCAATGCTATGTTTTTCCTGTTCCTGTGTTTTTGTAATCCTATGAATCAAAGAGGCCCTGAAACCACTCGGGGTAGCACCCCGCATGCTAGTAAATTGAGGACGCATTGAGGACAAACTTCTTGTGCGCGAAGGACGCACTCGCGCACAATTCACCACTGCGCGGCGGCATGAACAAAAGGACGCACTCCCCGCACACCCAGCACATAACACACACCAGCACACGTGTACACCAGTGTCGCTGCCGGTTGAGATGGACGGCGAGGCAGCCACCAAGCGGAGGCAGCTCGAGCCAAAACCGCATCCGGCGAGCCTGGACTTCATCAGCAGCCTCCCCGATGACACGCTGCTCGTCATCATTGGCCTCCTCCCCATCAAATCTGCCATGCGGACTACCCTGCTCTCCCGGCGGTGGCGCCCCCTCTGGCGCTGCGTCCCCCTCAACCTCACCGTCGACAGCTGCCTCTGCGATGGGGATTGCAAACGCATGGCCGCAGTCTCCAAGATCCTTTCATCGCACCCTGGGCCAGCCAAACGCCTTGACATCCGCATGTTCAATACCAACTGCAAGGTCCAACCCAAGTTCGACGAGTGGTTCTTATCCCCCGCCCTAGATCAGCTCGAGGAGCTCAGCTTTGAAGCTGGATGACGTCGCTCTCTGCCGCCGTCCGCGCTCCGCCTCACGCCAACGTTGCATCGCGCCAGCTTCAGCTCCTGCTATCTTCCCTAGATTAATGCCGCGCCCGCTCTTCTTCTCCCTCAACTCAAGCAGCTCGACCTCTTCGACGTTGTCATCTCGAAGAACGATATGGAGCACCTGCTCCACAGCTGTGCTGCGCTCGAGTACCATCGTCTTGAGCAGATCCACGGGTTCATTAGCCTCCACATCGCCTCGATGAATCTCCGATGGATATATGTGTATTGCTGGCCCCGCAACAAGACATCAATTGGGAAGAGATTGCTCCAACTGTTCCACGTTATGGTCATTGAGAATGCGCCTTTCCTTGAGAGATTGCTTGTATCGGATCTAGAAGGTCCAACAAAAATCAGGGTCATTGACGCGCCGAAATTGACAGCGTTGGTGTACTCGTCTACCAAATTCTCCGAACTCTTTATTGGATCCATAATCGTTCAGGTACAACACTCATCTTATTCTCCGTCTTCTTGAAATTCACATTTTTAAATTTCTTCTTGATGTATTTATGACCGTCTTCCAGAAAATGATTCCCACGAGCTTGACCCAGTCCATGCGCACAGTGAAGATCTTAGCACTAAAATCTATCGGCCCCAATCTGGATCAAGTTGTTGGATTTCTTACATGCTTTCCGTGCACGGAGAAGCTACTCATCAAGGTGAAACTTCTTTCCTATAAGTAAATGGTAATCACAATATAGCTCAATTTTTTCGTAATTTTCCCAAATTACGATGACAAGTGTAGTGTTCAAAACTGCATCTATGCACTGCACCGAAAGAAATGTTTTTAGTATTTTTTCTCACGTGATCACCTGCATCGTTTTTATGCTGTACTACTATAGTAGCCTAGGCTAGTCATAGTGGAAAGTAACTTAGACTACTCCAGTAACTCTATGGTTACCCTAAGAGCAAGTACTACCTCCATCCTGGTTTACTCTTCCAATTTTGTAGTATCAAAATTTGACCATAGATTTAACTGACAAAATGTTTATGCATGTCACTAAGAACTATATCGTTGGATTCGTATTTGAACATAATTTCAAATGGTGTAATTTTTAGTGACATGCATTGGCATTTTCTTAGGTAAATCTATGGTCAAAATTTTATACTAAATACGAGGTAGTATTACAAAAGTGGGCTATGTAGGCCAAAACATGTGCCAAATTCACTTGTGATGCATTTGGCATCGATGCCCCTCCATTGCTCACCTGGTGTCCCAATCTGGATCACCTACTTTGCTCCGGTGCCAAATTAACTCACGCAATGAAAAAACACTGCGTGGGAGAGAGAGAGGACTGAGGCAATAAAAAACACTTGTTTGGGAGAGTGAGAGGCTGGTGTAGTTGGTTTAATTGATTTGTTTATACATGTGGGTCTGTGTGCACAGCGGTGCCAACTCTCTCACATCGCAAGAGTGGTGCCAAAATCTTTTGATTTGACATCGATGCGTGTTATGTGGCATACTTTTGCGAAATATGGCATCGGCCACATAGTGGAAGGCAACAAATGCCCAAGCTCTTCACGTGATCCTAGTTAAATGAGAGGAAATGGAAAGAGAGAGAGAGAGAGAGAGAGAGAGAGAGCGACAGAGAGAGAGAGAGAGAGTGAAAAAATATCACTAGCCAGCCAACCCTATCATATGAGCGAATGATATTGGTACCTCTTGATGACACGGCAATCTTATGCAGCCAGCTGCTCTAATATGTTCTCCTCTTTTGCAGATAAAAAAAGACCCGAAAGTGAAAATTTTGCTGCACTATAACAATCTCATCGAATGCCTTGATCTCCATCTTACAAAAATTGATTTGATCGACTACCGAGGCAGCACATCTGAGATTAAATTGGCTAGGTTCTTTGTTATGGAGGCAAGTGTGCTCAAGGTAATGAGGTTTGTCATTCTCTGGTGCAACAATGAATGGCGTGCTGATCACCGCAAGCGTCTAAGCCTAAATGACAAAGTCTCCGCAGAAGCTGAATTTGTTTTTGAAACATCAAGTGGCCAGAGACTCAAAAACTTATTTGCCCATTAGTGATTTGTCAGGGCGGTGGATTTTAGTTTGTACGATAATGTTGCATCCACCTAAAGTAATGAAAGTTCTTACGTAAACTTCCTGGTAACTCCCTCTTCGTAGGTGCAACAATACTCCTAACATTTGTAATATCAGTTTGAAACTTGCAATATTGTCGTGTCCTATTCCTGTGTTTTCAAAATCGTGCGAATCAAACAGGTCCTGAGTTGGTGATGATGTTGTGCCTCCTATCTTTCACCAATAGCCGTCGGATCTAGATCTGACGCATACAAACCAAGCTTCTCCATTTCTGCAAAAAGATGCCCGCACTTGTTCCCTATTTAGAAACAACTCCTTGTCTCTCATAATCAGCCTCATCTCCTCCCCACCACATCTAGGAGTAGAAGGCTGTGGAAAAATCTGGCACGATGGCCGCTGCGGAACCATCCACCCCCAACCTTGGTGTTCCGTGCAATGCACGGGCATCTACGCACGGGAAATTATGTCGAACAGGGCTAGTTGTAAGCAGGCTAGCTCTACAGCCATGATGATAGTGACTGCAGACGATGAGGCTAACTATGGTATGCCGAACACGGCGCCTATACTCAGGTGTCATCTCCGGCGCAGGGTCTTGTCACTTCACTGTGAGGAGCAGCACGTAATAATTTGACTAACGGGTAGTACAGTGCTAGTACTCCTACTACTACATTGGTAGTACTACTACTAGTACTAGTAGCACCACCGTCTGGATTTAGGAGTACTACCATGTCCATCTGGATTTTAGTATTTGACTAGCAATATCTAGTAATGCATGTCACCAAAAATGTACTACTCCCTCTGTAAATAAATACATGGTGTTTTATTCCTATCGGCGAGAGAACTTAATGTCTTTTTGCTACTCCTAACTAGAGTACTAATAGGATTACATGCAATGAACTAAACACTGCATCTCATGTTTGGTAGTCTCAAGTCATTGAAAGCATGCACGGCCCACATCTCTGATTGGTTGATATGTCACGAAATAAGAAACAAGGAGGGAGTTAATGCACCATGCCTAAGTATTTTGGGATTATTTGGTTTTCGTAAGGTGACTTACACAACATTTTTGTTTACATGCATTAACATTTTATTAGTTAAATCAAAGGTCAAAACTTGGCGCAAAATGCAAAGGGGACGAATAAACCAGGAAACATCAAACTTCTCTTGTTTGGTCCCAACTAGAGGTCCGGTGAGATGACTATACTGCACCGGCATGGAGGGGGACGCGGCTTCATTGACTTACGGCAACTGCCTTTGGGTGAATGACACGTGGCCCAGGGGGTAGCTGGCCCACCTATCATACAGCCAAAGGCAGGTGCAGTAGAGGGCCGAGGAGTAGTACGAAATCCTACGCACCTACGCACGCTAACCAAGGGCTGAGTGATCACTCGAATCGCAAGATTAGTTGACTAGAAGCTATGCTAGACCCATGGAGGCGATGAGCGTGAGCATCAGCCGACTGTGCCAGATGGTCCACGATGCCGGCCTGCGGCCTGACACCGAGGAACGTCTCCAGGTAGTATTGCTTGAGGCCGCCAGGGCGAGGGGCCGCTTGGACGACAGCTTCGTCTCCTTGTTCGACGAGGTCCTCCTCGGTTTCCTCGACAAGTTCACCGTCGTCAAGAAGCTTGCGGACGACCTTGACGTAAGCCTCCAGCCGACGCGCCCAGGCTCTACGATGCCCGCCACCCTCAACGGCCATCACTACAAAAAAAATACACTTCCGTGATGATACGTGTTTGTCACAGTAGGTCGCGTTTTTTGTCATGCATGTACATCCATGACAAATTTATGATAGAATCAAGATAGTCATACATGTGTTGTCATAGAAGTGTTCCATGACATTACCAAAATTATCATCACAGAAGTGTGCACTTCCATGACGATAAATCGCGCGTCACAGAAGTGATTTCGTCAAGGGTGACCGACACGTGGCATCCACCATAACGGAACGCCGTTAAGCTATCGGGTTGGGTTTTGGATCCGATAACCCATTAACAGCCCCGACCAATGGGGATTTTCCACGTGTAAAATCATCATTGGCTGGAGGAAACACGTGTCGGCTCATCGTTGGGACAGATGTCATCCACTCATTGGACAGAAGGCGCCTATGATACGTCGACACGTGGCACGGCCCAACAGAGGCCCATTCCTGTGAAAAGGCCGGCCCATTTGACTTGGTCAAAAGGTGGCGGGCCGGCCCATGGAAAGCCTGTTAATGGCATGTTCGCATATAGCCCATTTACAGCCCGCTAACCCAAGGCCTGTTACGCCCTATCCGAATTAGGCTCAGTAGCGTCATATGGGCCATCCAATATGATTCCAGCCCGTTTTCACTTCTGGCCCATGTATGGCACATGACGTCTTTCGGCCCATATGAGGCCCTATGTAACTCTTGGCCTATTAACGGCCCGTGGTGAAACTGGCCCGTAATGAACAGTGTATCACTTTACACCCATTAACGGCCCTTGGTGAAACTGGCCCGGAATGAACAGTGTATCACTTTATACGCATTAACGGCCCGTTATTCCGTTGGGCCGTTTCCAGCCCATGTTATCTTTCGGCCTTCTCAGAGCCCATTTATTCGTGGGCTCATTTCCAGCATTCGTTTACTTACGGCCCGTTACTGTCATTTTCTGCTTGTGGGCCAAATTCAGCCCGTGGTTACAGTCGGCCCGTTTGTGGTCCGTTAATACATTGGGCCATTTTCATAGCGTCATCAAATACGTCCTATTAACGATGGCCCGTTTACGGCCACAATGCGGCCTGTTATTGGCCCATGTTTGGCCAATCGATCATACATCCCGTATAAGGCCCATTGATGATACAGCCCGTAGAAGGCCCATTGTTTCTACGGCCCGTAGAAAGCCCATTGTTTCTACGGCCCGTAGAAGGCCTACTGTTTCTATAGCCCGTAGAAGGCCCACTGTTTCTACGGCCCGTAGGAGGCTCAGTGTCACTACAGTAAATATTAGCCCATGGTTATTGTGGTCTAGTTTTAAAAAATAGGTTATGGCAGCCATTAGCAAACCGAGGAAAAATAACTGCACTGACTACAAGCAAACAAATAAACAAGACAACAAGGAAATAAATAAGCAATCAACTTATGCTAGGCTATCACGGCTATTACACATATTACATCCACTGGGCATCAAAGTTCGCCACCAGTGCAAATATAGGGAACAAAGCAGCATATAAACGCCATAGCAGAACAAGTCCAGAACTGAAACCACTTCAGAAAAGTTCAAGAAACAATATCCTGGGTACCCATAATGCTGGCAAGATGCTTAGCAAGCTTATTAGCATTCTCTTGTTTGGCGCTTAAATCCTCCAGCACTTGCTGTTGCACAAGAAAGGACTGGTGTTTATCAGCCACAGTAACTTGTTGTTCGAGTTACTGGCCAGTACCGCTGGCACAAGCGCTTGTAGCTGGCCAGTACCACTGTCCTGTTCAAGAACCCCCTCCAATTCAAATGGCTGATAAACAAGAAAAGAAATTGAACATACAGACATTGTATGATAGACAGATGTGGTAATTCACATATATGTTGTCTAACCAAACAGGACAGCATGACACAGTTTCACATATATGATGCCTAACTAAGCAACTATATGATGGATAACTTAACAAGATATAATGGCATAATTCAACATATGATGAGTACCTAAACAGGATGACATGACACAACTATATGATGTCTTTCTAAAATAGGTTGGGATGAAATAATTCACATACATGTTGTCTAAGTATACAGGATGGCATGATATAATTGACATAATTGATTCATATACTAAGCAGTTGGCACTCGCATGTATGATCTCTAAACTAAGCAGATAGAATTCAATATTGTGCATATGATGTCTAAACTAAGCAATGCAAGACACCATATGCATCATATGAGAAATATGAACATTGCAACTTAGAGCATACACCTCAAGTGGGATATAGGACTAGTCATCTGTCTCTGAATCCTCCTCTGAGGAGCTCCCTAACCATCGAGATATATGCTTTAACAGGTACCATTGCCTGCTCTTAAGACCTTGTTTTCACTCCAGATTTTTCCATAACCGGCTCAAATGGCTGATACACATGAAGAGTAGTTCAATATACACAGATTGTCGACAAATGGAATACGTAATGAAAAAATAGATGGCATGAGATAATTCACATATATGATGCCTGGCTCCATGGCGGTGCATTATTCACATATATGATAACTGGCTGAAAAACATGGCATCGCATAATTCACAAATCTGATATAGAAAGCAAATAGGAGGCATTCACACAAAGCATGTCTAATCTAAGCAGATGGCATGGCAATGCAAGACACCATATGCATGATATGAGCAATATAACCCAACCAAGTTAGAGCATGCACCTCGGGGGGGGGGGAATACGACTAGTCATCTCTCTCTGAATCCTCCTCTGAGGAGCTATCTGTAACCAGCAAGAAATCTGCATCGACAGGTAGCACTGACTGCTCAAAAGACCTTGTTTTCACTCCAGATTTTCCCATGACCGACTTAAATGGCTGATGCACAGGAAGAGTAGATGAATGTATAAACATTGTTGACAAATGGAATACATTATGGAAAAAATATGGCACGATACAATTCACATATACGATGACTGGCTAAACAAGATGGCATTGCATGATTCACGTATATGATGCCTGGCTAAAGAAGATGGCATTGCATAATTCCCATATACTCCCTCTGTTCCTAAATATTTGTCTTTTTAGAGATTTCAAATGGACTACCACATACGGATGTATATAGACACATTTTAGAGTGTAGATTCACTCATTTTGTTATGTATGTAGTCACTTGTTGAAATCTCTAAAAAGACAAATATTTAGGAATGGTGGGAGTATGATATAAAAACCAAACAGGTGGGATTCGCACAAAGCAAATCTAAACTAAGATGATGACATATAAGATGTATAATGTAAGCAATGCAAGGCGCCATATGCATGATATGACCAACATCAGCATGCCAGGTTAGATCAAACACCTCAGGTGGTAAACAGGCGTGGTCGGCTCCTTCTGAATCTCCATCCGAATAGTTATCTTCCTCTGGAATACAATATGGAAATGCGGGAGGGGGGCACTTCGCCCACCATGGAGCGGCGTCTGCATGACATTATATTCGCACGCAACAGTCTTCTCTTTTTCTCTACATGTTCAATACGATTGTGTACAATATCTGACATGCATAATAAAAAATAGTTAGATTTTGTAAGGCCTAAGGGGTGCATGCAAAAATTAAGACTGATGGTAGCAAACGAGTGGATGGGTCCAAAACTAATGATAGCAGGTAGATTATAGCTTCAGTTTAAAAAGATAGACAATGGATCATCTATTGTTTGTTGCCCACCCAACATGAACCACATAGAAGACCCAGATGAACCAGATAGTAGACAGATACTATTCATTGCTGGCTCGATATGAGACCCATGGGCAATTCAAAACTCAAGATTGAACGATAAAGTAGCAGGTAATAATAACCGATGTATAACGTAAGCAAACACGAAAGACTGTGACCTCTCTTCCGAAATTGTGTAGTCCTCAGGTTCATCTGCTCAAGTCAATGATGGTAATGCAGTTGGCGTGGCTGCCGGCAACGGGGAAGATGATCTGAGGCGGCGAAAGGAAGTCTGCAGGGGGGATCTCTGCTGCAGTGAACGCTTCTGTCGATGGTGCACCTCAGGTGGGGTGGATGACGGCACGACAGGAGCAGGACATAACACACAGAGTTTTCTTTGACGCCTATCTGAAAATGAAGTAAATCTGTAAGGGCTCCTTAGAATTGGAGGATTTTATAAACGCAGGGACAGGAAAAACACGGGAATATAATAGGAATGCACGTGCAAAACATAGTGTTTGGAAACATAGGATTCCAGTCAACCTGGGTGTTTGGCTCACATGAATTGGAAGAACAGAGGAATGGAGAAACAAAGTGATGCGACGAGTGTAAAACCTCTTTGGCATAGCCTTGTGGACCTCAGCATCATTGGGTTGGATGTGGAGGATGGTGATGATGCTGGTGTGACTGTTAGAGGCGGGGAAGAAGATCCGAGGCCTCTGGAAACGGCGCCGAGGGTACTGCTCCACTGTGATGGACGGTTCTGTCGTTGGAGCAGCTCCGCTAAGGTGTACGGTGATGAGACTGAAGCATGACAAGACAGACAACGTTAATCTGAAGTGGGACCCTAATATCATCTGCAATAGATGATGTAAAATACATCACCAAAAAGTGCTAGATGTAAATCGCATCAGCCGCGCCATGGCTGCTCTGACAGATGCTGTAAGTACTGTTCACTCTGAACTTAACTGAAGAAAATGAACTTCATAGTCGAAACTGAATTTTACTGTCGAAACTGATTAAACTAGTAATAGAGCATTGCAATAGATGTTTAGGGCGTTCGAGCACTAGTAGCAGAGAAGCAGTGATCTAAATCAGCAGAAGCTCGAGCAGGGAACGCACTAGCAGAGAGCAAGTCATGCAGTAGCACTGCGAGCGAGTGCTAAAGCAGCAACTCCTGTAGCTGCCGGATGTCGTGCAGCAGCAGCAGCGCAAGCAAGAGCAAGAGCAGAGCAGCAGCACGAACGAAAGCAGGAGCAGTGCAGCAGTGCGACCGACAACAAGAACAGAGCTGCAGCGCGAGCGAGAGCCGGAGCAGCTGCAGCTAGTGCCGTTGTGGAAGTCGCTGCCAAGGAAGCAACGACATGGGGAGAGACGCCGTGGATGATGTGGCCGGCAACGGCGCCGTCGATGGAGAAACGCCATGTCTGCTCGTTATCGAGCATCGGCAGCCCCGTGAGATCGAATAAAAGATAAAATGCAGCGGTGAGTGCAGAACATCCTTGGTGGCACCAAGTTGGCCTCGGCTTCATCGGAGGAATTGGTGAGGGTGTTGCAGTTCCGGTGGGGCAGGTCAAGATAGCGCTGTGGGGATTGAGGTGGCGCGATAGACGAGGCGAATGTCGGGGCAGCTCCTTGGAGGTGGAGGACGGGGCGGCTGATCCGGTGGGACGACGAGATTGACAACGGATCCTCATCCGGTGCGGTGGATGAGGGACGGCGAGCTATTGCGGTGGACGAGTAGTCGGGGAAGAGTCTCCGGATGGGCGACTGTTGGGAGGCCGACGGAGGAGCGTGGGGTTTCGCGGGTTTTGGCGGCCTCGGTGTACGAATGGGGGGGCGAAGGGGGAGGGATGAGCCAAGCTTAGGGACGCGCTTGTCCGAAATGTAGGGTAAGTTACCAGCGTACCCCCACCGGTTTTGACACCGCGACATGGAACTTCATTTCCGGTTGAGGGGTAGAAGGGGGATTTCGTGTGTCTGGGCTGCGGGAGCGATTTCGGATGAGGAGGGAGTTCTCACGCACGTCCAAATTTTGGGATAACAAGGCGCGGCACGGGTTGAAGAAGCGGGAGTTTCAAAGCAGGTGAGACAAAAGATACTCGAGCTTGAAAATTTCGGGATAACAACGTGCGGATTCCTTGTTCGGCAGAACAAACTTAACGTGTAAAAAAACAATTCATACAAGACACAAGAGAGTCATGTCCCCTTTTACTATATTGCTATAGATGCCATTGAAAAAACTACAAGAAAAATGTAAAAAAATTGGGAGAACAAGATTACCCTGCACAGTACCAAATCGATTCGCACTTCCCTCAACAACAACAAAAAACAAATCAATTCCCACCAAAGAAAGAGTAATGTCCCTTTTTATATGATTATAGATGCCATGATCTCGAATTTCAATTTTTGAATCCACATTATGTTGAATTTGAATATATCGTTAGGTGACCTTGCGGTTTATAATTGATGTAGTCGTACATTTTGATCTTCCATCATATATGAACATTTTACTCCACCATGTGAACATATATATTGTTGTCTACCATATGGACTAAATTTGAATCAATTTTCCTTACTTGAATACGATTGTTGTCAAGTTATACAATAATTTAAATATTATCTTGATAACAAAAAACATACATATAGCAGTAATCATATTTCACTATGAACTACATGTACCATACGCTCTCCAATTCAAATATTTGTATCCATTTGATGTTGAACTCAAATCATAGTACATTATTGGTCTAGGTAGTGAGATGTTTGAGATAATCTAAACCCTGTTTTCATACATATAATTTTTGGCTGAATTGGGACAAGTTTTGGTATAAGCCTCTTGCAAAACCGGAGATTCTCTCAACAAGCCTCGTGGTTCCGAGAGGGAACGTGTCACCTTTGTGTGCGAAACGATATACGCTGCCTCCCCCCTGATTTTATTTACAGAGGCAATACAGAACTATCTGAGTGCCCTGTTAAATTTTGGAATTATTTCGGGTTCATTTGGCCTTTTTATACATTAATTGAGTTTCTGGACTTTTAATGTGCATAATCTAAATATTCAAACATCTGGTAGCTTTGGTGCACCGATGCACCAAAGTGGGTTGAAAAATAACATGTGTGTCCCTGGTTGAATTTCTAGGTCCCATGGAAGAAATGAGAATGAAATTCAAACATCTGGGCGTCATGACTCGACCGAGAAGATCGAGAAACTTTGATTTTAAATTCATGTAAATCAAACTTGCCTGGAAATCATGAAACTTGGCATGGTGTCATGTCATGGCACTAACATGTTGTGGTAAAAAATTGGGCCGATTTGGAATCTTGTGGTTCTAAGAGGGAACGTGCCACCTTTGAGTGTGAAACGATATACGCTACCCCCCTTGAGTTTCTTAACAAAGGCAACATAGAACTACTTTAGTGCCCTGTTAAATTTTGGAATTATTTCGAGTTCGTTTGTCGTTTTTTATACATTAATTGAGTTTCTGGTCATTTAATGTGCATAAGTCAAATTTGAACTACAAGCACATGCTCTCGTGCACCAAAGTTGGTTGAAAAATCACATTTGTGTCCTCGGGTGAATTTCTAGGTCCCATGCAAGAAATGAGAACAAAATTAAAACATTTGGGCATCGTGACTCGGCCGAGAACATTGAGAAACTTGGTTTTAAAATTCTTGTAAATCCGAAACACGTCTGAAAATCATGAAACTTGGCATGGATGTCATGTCATGGTACTACCATGTTGTGGTAAAAAAATTGGCCGAATAGGAACAGATTTTGGTATAATGTTTTGCAAACCAAAGCTTCTCTCAAGAAGGCTCGTGGTTTTGAGAGGGAACGTGCCACCTTTGAGTGCGAAACGATATACATTATCCCCCTTGAGCTTATTTACAAAGGCAACATAGAACTACATGAGTGCCCTATTAAATTTTGGAATTATTCCGGCTTCGTTTGGCCTTATTTACACATTAATTGAGTTTTTGGTCATTTAATGTGCATAATTCAAATTTGAACTACAAGCACATGCTCCCGTGCACCAAAGTTGGTTGAAAAATCACATTTGTGTCCCCGGGTGAATTTCTACTCCCTCCTTCCATCTATATATGTCCTAATGCGTTTTTCGAGGCTAACTTTGACCAAACGTTAGAGCAATAATATATGACATGCAACTTACACAAAGCATACCTTCAATTTTGTATGTCAAAGGAGCTTCAAATAATATAATTTTCATAGTATACATCTCATGTGCTATTAATCTTGTAAATAGTTAAAGGTTGTCTTGAAAAACACATTAGGCCCTATATAGATGGAAGGAGGGAGTAGGTCCCATGCAAAAAATGAGAATAAAATTCAAACATCTGGGCATCATGGCTCAGTTGAGAACATTGAGAAACTTGGTTTTAAAATCATGAAACTTGGCATGGTGTCATGTCATGGTAGTACCATGCCGTGGTAAAAAAATTGGCCGAATAGGAACAAATTTTGGTATAAGCTTCTTGCAAATCGGAGCTTCTCTCAAGAAGGCTTGTGGTTCTGGGAGGGAATGTGTCACCTTTGTGTGCATAATTCAAATTTGAAATACAAGAACATGTTCCAGTGCACCAAAGTTGGTTGAAAAATCACATGTGTGTCCTCGGGTAAATTTCTAGGTTCCATGCAAGAAATGGGAATGAAATTCAAAATTCTGGGCGTCATGGCTGGGTTGGAAACATTGAGAAACTTAATTTTTTTAATTCCTGTAAATCCAAAACACACATGAAAATAATGAAACTTGGCTTGGTGCCATGACATGGCACCAACATGTTGTGGTTAATTTGCAGTCCGATTTGCAAAGGTGCACACATTAACAATCAACAAAGTCATTTTGGAACAAGTGCTATCACGTTACAATCGGAAACACAAGTATTATTGAAACCATGGGCGTTCTACTTACTAGTACCATTTACGTGCCACCACGCGTCCCCATTTTTTATTAGCTAGGAGGCGCCGTGCAGGGTAGCTATTTGAGTATGAGAGGCGTGCGATCAGACCCCTGCACGTGCTTATCAGGAGGAGATCCCTTTGACCTCCATCTGTCGTACACCTCTCTCCCAAGGTCTCCATTAATGGCGCCCAAGCCTCTGTTTAATGGCGTGGCTATGTCTCACTCAACTGAGATTTAAGAGAGAAAAGGAAAATTTGAAAGCACAGATCTTGATGTAAGATCCGACGGACCTATATAGCATCTACTGCGACTTATAGCAAGACTGATGAATATATAAGGACGATTAAAAAAATTATCACAGAAGGGCTTGCCCCTTTCGATTTTCATTACTGAAAACCACCACAATCCACAAGAAGTTCAGCACAACTCCAACCTAATACGAAGGACTAAAAGCTACCAGATTGAAATCGCAACATCCCAAGAGGCCAACAAAGGCCAAACATCCGCGCTAGAACCCAACATTTCACAACTGACGACACAATCTGCATCCTAAACCGATTATTACATCAAAAGTAACTAGGAAACTAGTCTTCGTGGCGAGTGGCGATGAGCTCTTTCGTGTCCTCAAGACGCTGCTTGAGAACATCCACGGATTCCTCCACCAGCCTTTGGCGCTCGTTGCAGAGCATGTCATTCTCGTCCATAAGTTTCTTCAACAAGGCACTAGTCTCCTCCTGCAAGTGTGCACTTCGGACGATCTTCTCCCTCAGCAGGTCACGCTCGGCCCGGAGCCTCTCATTGCCCTCCCTTAGTTGTCGGATGATGCCGGTAGCCTGTTCAAACGAGGCTATCATGTCGTCCTGCAACCTTGCCGAGCCGGATATCTGATCCATCTGGCTATGGACGATCGCATGCATGCGCCTGTAACAGTCATCGCCTGCCCGCGAGAAATTTTCCCAGGCCGCCGCGGCGCGGCGGGACATCTCTGCTGCATTCGTGGCGCGGCGGGACATCTCTGCTCCTTCCTCGGCGCGGCCGGACCAGTCTGCTGCATCGACGGCGCGGCGGGACCTCTGTGCTGCTTCAGCGGCGCGGCGGGACCTCTATGCTGCTACTTCCGTGCGGCGGGACATGTCGGCTGCTCTCACAGCAAGGCGGGACATCTCTCGTGCTTCCGCTTCCATGCTCGCCTCTCCCTGGTGGCAATCTCTTGACCCAGAACTCACGTTGGCCATGGCAGACGCAAGGGAAGGATGCTGAATGACTTGTTTGTTTTTGTGGATGAGGAGTTGAGGAGGAACCGTCACTAGTATTTATAACCGAGTACTAATATGCTCCTAAGTGGAAAACCGTTTAGGTTGTGATCGATGTGAACAGGTTTGCAATTCAATATAGCGTGGAGTAATTTGGAATGTGACGAGACGCAAGCTCAAAATTTATTGATGGTTCCAGTTTCGAAGTGCGGCAGTATTCCCGGATGGAGTACTTCTTTTTCTACTCCCTCCTTTCCGGTTTTATAGGGCTTATCTCAAAATTTTAGTTTTTCCATTTTATAAGGCTCAATTTGGTTGTCCCCAACACAAGTTCAGATTCCAAGGTGCATTAAATCATTGCATGCAAGTATTAAGAGAAAATTGACCAATGCATGTACTTTATGCATGCATGCATTGCAATTAATGCATTAAACCTATCTCTCGGGACTTCTCGCACACACCATCGTGCCACCCACAAAAACTTGTACTCTGAGTTTAGTAGTACGTTATACAGGAAGAGAAGAGGTGCACGCACGCACTCGTCCTCTCACACACGCGTCTGTTTTTTCTCGAAAAGGAGGATGATGACCCCCGGCCTCTGCATCTGGGAGTCACACACGCAAATTATTGAAATATATTGAGTGCAGTGCTTTGATGTGTCTCGTCAACTCATACATCAATGAGAAGTTTGATTATCCTCTCCCTCGCGGACTTAACTGCCCCTGCCTTTGGCTGTATGACAGGTTGGCCACACACCTATAGGGCCTACCTGTCATACACGCAAAGGTAGGAGCGTCCCTCCCTCGCCCATGAGCGTGGTGGCTGGAAAGACTAGGAGAAGCTTTTGCTAACGCTCTCCCTCCCGCACGTGGTGGACATGCAGTAGTTCAATCGGTGTCAGATGGCGAGAAGCATACTGTAGTACTCCTCTAGTGCAGTAGTATTCCATCATTGTTCGACTTCCCAAAGAGGCGAAGAGCCAAGCGCAGCCCGGACGCTCGTGTGGCAGTTTCATGTGTATAGTAGTCTAGGATAGCGTGTACTGTGCCTGTAAGCTTAAAATCATTGGGGTCGGCTCCATGCTATGTGGCTGTCTCGAAGTTTTTAAAAAAAATTAAAATAGTCTTCTAGCCCTACCCGAAAATTGCCGCACGTACTGCCCGGGAAAAGCCCCGCCCTCAACTTTTAACTACGCAAAAATAGTTCGAGCTTGTTCGTTCTATATAAATACAGTACTTACTGTATGTTTATTCACCCGTGGGGTTGTTCAATGAATGGAGGGGCGGGGAGTACAAGTGAACAATACTGTAGTACTACTAGTAGTAAGTAGGAGTCGTACAGTAGTCACCTTAAATAGAGAGTTTCTTTTCTTTAATGCCATGTACACAAATTGAAACGCTTGTTGTGGAGAGAAAAAAGATAATCACTCCACTATATATGGACGCAGGGGCCTAAGCGCTTGCTTTACTAGGGTTGCTCTCTTCATTCTCTCATCCTCTCCAGATATAAACAAGACAGCGGTAGCGACATTTTCTCTCTGCTCACCGCTGGTCACAGATCCGGCCGGATCCCTTCAGTCGGTGTGTGTAGAGGACTAAAAGGTGCATCATTCATGCAGTCATCGCCGCCAAGGGAGGAAACCCACAGCTGCCGGAGGGGCCCGATCCTCTGCCCGTGCCGTTCTCTCCGACACATGGCCGGCTCGGGAGGTCCTCCAACCCTTCTTCCTCCCTGTCGTATTGTCCGCAGATCCGACCTGCCGCCGCCGACATCCCGGCGACCCTCAGGTATAAGTTCTTCGAAAGCGGCCTTGCTCTACTGCCTCAGCGCCCCACGTGTCTGCATGTGCATCTTTTTCTACTCCCATCAGCTCTTCCAAAGCCACCTAAATTTTTAGTATTATTAGAGGTAAAGCTACTTCATGCATTCGAATCTAGGGCTTTGTTAAAACAACGAAGAAAGGGGGGAAAGTTGTAGCATGAATCTAGGACTTGATTCAAAGAGGAAATAATATGGTGAAAGTAGTAGAGACCGGATACCCAACCGGTCTCTTGGTTGAAAAGGGAAATAATGGGAAAACACAGTACAAACTAGATAAGGAATAGATCTATTATTGGTTGAAAAAAGGATAGAAAGTGGCGGCTGGTGGACAAGTCAACAGAGTATGTCCAGGATTAGATTTGCTGCCATCACATAGTAAAAGGTCTCCAAGATTAGATTTGCTGCCCTCACATAGTAAAAGGTCTCAGGATTATATTTGCTGCCCTCACATAGTAAAAGGTCTCCAGGATTAGATTTGCTACCCTCACATAGTAAAAGGTCTCCAGGATTAGATTTGCTGCCCTCACATAGTAAAAGGTCTCCAAGATTAGATTTGTTGCCCTCACATAGTACAATGGCACTCCTACTGTTTTCCCCAGTATGATAAGTAAGTTGCTCCTTTACGTTGCTGAGTGTCCTGGTGTCCCCACGGTCCCATGCCCTTAAACCAACTCTTTAGCTGCTATTGATTTACCTTGTCTGGTAAACAAGCAAAGCCACCATTAAAGTAATCCCATATTTGAGGAATCTCATTGTTGATCGTAATGCTTCTGGTAACATGAAGCATTGCTGACGTTTTAAAATTTCTACGGTCCTTGCGTGATTGCCATGAACATAATTAAGATGCTTCTTTTCATTTTGTATATGTTTCGTATATTCTTATTGACCAGCAACTGTTTACTTTCTATCTTTTTGTGCAGATAGGGATATCCATTTCACCTTGTTGCTATTGTGACCTTTTGGTGAACTGCACAAAACACTTTTTTTGGAATGAGTGTCTTGTGCAGTTCAACTAAAATGTCACGTGGGCAACATCTCTCAATTTTGGTGGAACTGCACAAAATGGTGATTGGAGTTTCCAAAATCTCCGTCAAGTTCTGTTGGTAATCTCGTGCAACATTTTATTAGCCTTTGCAAGATGGAGTCGTCACTGTCACCACAATGGCACTTTCTTTTAGTGGAACTACACAAAAGGATAAGAACATTATAGTTGCACCTTACATGAGCCGGACAGCCAACCTTAATGTTCCTCAATTTTAGTGCAACTACTAAAGAAGAATCTGCCAGCTCACAAGAGCAAGTACATCTTGCTAGCTGAATGATGCAATCTTTGCTTCATTTCATGTGAACTGCAGAAAAAGGCGCATGAATTGAATCATGGAATTCCAGGCAGACCTCATCCAAGTAGAGCTAGAGGTTGAGTTCAAGGAGGCTGCTATTAAAGCGAAATCATGCTCTCCTGTCTCCTTGTTTGTGTTGTGCAAACATGCTGTGCAAACAGGAATACTCAACTACAGATGTTGTGACGGTCAAGAGCATTCGCCAAGTTCTTCGATTGAATGACATGGCTAGCCAAGATGGATTTAATCCCGATATTCACTTTATCAAAAGGCTCTAATGGGTTGGTTCTGAATCTTGCAAGCTGGGATTCAGTGAGATGTGTAGGCATCTTTGTTGTACTTATTATTTGGATCTTATTTGTTGGTTCTGAATCTTGCAAGCTGGGAAACACGACATGATGATGTAGAGGACAACAACCATAACAAATAGTTCAAACTTGGTAGTATTATCTTTGTGAAAGTACGACAAATGTGCTGATCGTGTGCGTCCTGAGAATAATAATTCTAATTGTTGTGCATGTTGATCCTGTGGCACTGATAGAACAAGCGAATGCATTGCTTCTTTTAAGTACAAATTTCTATTAAAGCTAATTAAATTTAAGTAAAGTGACCACTAACTCCTGTTATTACAGTACCAATACAGACCCGCTCGTGAACTGATGTGTGGCCGAGGGTGCATCTTCTGCCGGGCATGCAGCGGACGAGGGAGGGGTAGTAACTGTTATCGCCTGTACACACTCAGCTTACTGTTGAATACAGTTCCCCAAGAGCTGAAAAACGAACTGCTGCCGCCGCCTACACGCTCGTTCACTCGAAGAGACTCCAATGGCGATCCGAGGGGTGAGCCTGCTGGATATGGACTTCAGCAAGGAGTTCCCCTTTGAGTTCGCCATTCAGTCCTATGGCTGTACCAAGTTGAATGTGATGTACACCAACGATACGGACTCGGTGAAGCTCTGCCTCGCCTTAGTCCTATGGCTGCACCAGGTTCTCGAGCATTCGCCCGTTTCATCGGCAGCGCCGACTGCACCTTCGCTACGATGGAGAGAAGGAAGAACGTGATGATTCGGCCATCTGGTGCAACAAGCTTGTCGACATCCAGAAGCAATACAAGATCATCAGCAACGGGCAGGAGAAGGACTCTGTGATTGACCTCTCTGAGACCATCATTGACCCCTGATACGCCAACATGAAAGAAGATGACCTGAACATGTGGGACGTACCTCTGAATCTAGCCTACATAACCTACACGGCCAAGGACGCATACGCATGCTACGACATGTATAGGCAGATCTTGGACATGAGGGCGTGTCTGCTTCCCGTAACCGACGAGTACACGAACAGCCGCAGCATCATGATCAAGCGTGCCAAGAAGGTCTAGATGTTGTACTTTATCTGTTTATAAGCACCTTTATCATCTCAGTGTTTCATGCATTAGCCTATGTGTCGTAATTATCTATTTTGTCCGAAATATTTCTTTTAAGAACCCATTAACCTGATTGCTTTTTTAGTGGCTATTTGCTTATGTATGTAAACTAGTTCACTTGTCCGTAAAAAAACTAGTTCACTCGGCTGCCGTGCTTTGAATCTCCTTCCTCCCAACATATTTCCCTCCTCAGGTGGACCCAGCGGGTCTTTGAATTTTCTCCCACTTTCTTTTTCGATGTAAACTGAGTTTTCTCCCAGTACTTTCCCCTAGAACCAACTCAACTGTCCCATGTCTAGCCTAAAAAATAATAATACCCCACGTACTATTAACTCATCAAATTAAAATGATATTTTATTTCGTAAGTTGAAAGTTCTTACAAAATAATAATAATAATTGTTTATATATAACTTGGCAAGTTAACTCCTAGTGATTGTGTACATAAGCTTGCAAAGATTTTACTGACGTGCAATCATGTGTTTATGTTTTTATAACATTTCTCCGTCTAGCCCAACATGATATTTTCACCCAGCCCAGCAAGTCCATGGATTTCGAGAAAAATGCAAATTGGATTTAAACGGGCTGCATAGATGCTACATCATTGTTTCACCCAGCCCACCAAATGGACTAAAAAACAAATGGACTGACAGCTGGGTCCACGGCCACAGCCTAGTTTTTTTTGTCATTTGCCAAGTAAGTCGCTTTGTTAGGCATGTTGGGCTGCAAATCTTTCAAGACGAGGAGAGCTTTCATTCGGCTAGCCGAGAAAATGGCCCATCAGTAATGAGAAATGGGCTGTACATTTTTAAAACACATCAAACCGGCAATTAGTTTCAAATATATTTTTTCATTTCGAGATTTTAAATTACATTAATTTTTATGCGTGGAGAATTTGTTGGATTTTATATTGATATACATTTATTTTTTAAATCATTTTGAATGCGAGTCGAAATTTTAGGATTAAAAACAGTTCGGACCGCACCGAAATATGCAAAATTTCGTATAGTTTTTTAACCGTGGCCACAATATGGGCTGTAATGCTAACAAAAACAATATGGGCTCCAAAAAAACCTTAAGAATTAGCAAATGGGTTGTATGCTGTTTTCCACAGAATTGATGCTTTCCTAAAAAAAGGTTGACGCACAAGCAGTGACTGTTGGATGTCCATCAAACGGTCGTCGTGCTTCTTCAATCTCTGCTATTCCTGCTCCAGCCGCTCAAACAAGTGCCGATGGGAGGACTGCCTGCTCCCTCCTCCCCGCGGCCGGCTGTGCTACCGCGCAGGCCTCACCGCCCCATCGTACTCCCATCGCTGGCCTAGTCATCCCTCTACTCACCCACACCTGCTGTTATTCTCCGGCGACGGTAGACGAAACAGTAAACCCTCGTACAGTCGTACTCCCCTCCACATGGGAAACAACTGTCGAGTCTTCCCTGCCTCCATGTCGTTCCCTTCCTAGGCCTCACCGTCGTCCACCGCCCTGGTGCTCTCGGCATGGCCTGGTCAACGTGGTCAACGACCGACATGCATCTGAAGTGGACTGTACGTGGAGAGGCTGACAGCTGGGTCCATGGCCGCACGCAAGGAAATGCCTCCTTATTACGTGCAAAATAATGACTCCTCCACCTGACATCAGGGACCCACCGAAAGGGCCTCTGTATTTCGAGAAAAAAACGTTACCGCCATTGACAGCTCGGACCCACCAGCTATACCTTCGCACGCAAGGAAGTGCCTCCTTATTACGCACAAAAAAACGAATACTCCCCCTGTTAGCTGGGACCCAGTATAGTGGCAGGCTGACTTGTGGGCCTACTAAGTTGACGAGGATAGAGGGCTTTGTCAATTTAGTCAATATATGCACGATTCTAGCTCCAGTGACCGTATGATGTCCATCCAACGGTCTTAGTGCTTCTTCAACCTCTGGTCTTCTTGCTCCAGCCGCCCAAACCAACGCCGATCGTGCCTCATGCTCCTGCCTCCCGTGGCCGTATGCGATGCGGCGGAGGCCTCACCGCCCCCTACTACTCCCACAGCTGGCCAGGCCATCCCTCTACTCACCCACACCCCCTGTTATTCTGTAGCGACGACAGCCTCACACCGCAGCGAACCAGTGAACCCTCGTACTCCGGCATCCACTGCCGCGTCTTCCTCAGCTCCGCGTCGTCCCCTTCCTAGGCCTCGCCGTCATCCACCGCCCTGGTGCTCTCGGCACGGCATGGTCAACGTGGTCAAGGAACGGCTTCCATCGGACGTGGAATGTACGTGGAGAGGCTGACAGCTGGGTCCACGGCCGCAGCATGGAAGTGCCTCCTTATTACGTGCAAAATAATTGTTCCTCCACCTGACAGCGGGGACCCACCGGACGGGCCACCGTATTTCGCAAAAAAATGTTTCCCCCTGACTGCTGGGAGCCACCAGCTACACTTTCGCACGCAAGGAAGTGCATCCGGGCAAAAAAACAAAACGATTCGCCCCCCTGACTGTTGGGACCCACTAGCTACATCTTCGCACGCAAGGAAGTGCCTGACAGTCGGGACCCACCTGGTCGAAGCGTACGTAGCGTTGTCATTCTGGTCGTGAACGTGTACGTACATATATACTGGTCGATGTAGAGGCGCGCACGTGTCGTAGTAGAGGCGCACACGTGTCGTAGTAGAGGCGCGCACGTAGCATGTACACGTATGTACAGCGACCAGGGTGCAAGAAAGAAAATACGGCCACGTACGTACATACGGGCAGGGTCTCGAACGCCTACTCGTGCATACGTACGGCCAGGGCTCGTGTACATGGCTGGGTCGGAACGGAGAAACAGCGTCATCGTCGTGTTCATGGGGAGGCAACAGAATGCGTCGTGTTCATGGGGAGGCAACGGAATGCGTCGTGTTCATCGGGAGGCAACGGAACGCGTGGGAGCCAATCGGCTAGGTCGGAACGGAATGCATGGTCGTGTTCATTGGGAGGGCTTGGATGGAACAGGCGATGGAAACGAGGCCTGAAGGGGGTCTTGTTGATCGGGAGGGGTCTGGCGTATCGCAAAACGGAGGAAACGGACCTCCTACGGTCGAAACGGGGACCCTGTTGATCAAGAGGGGTGTGGTGTACCGCAAAACGGATGAAACGGACCTCCTACGGTCGAAACGGGAGTCTTGTTGATCGGGAGGGGTGTGCCGTACCGCAAAACGGACGAAACGGACATCCTACGGTCGAAACGGGGGTCCTGTTCATCGGGAGGGGTGTGGCGTACCGTAAAACAGGACTCCACGGGATACTGTTCATCTCCACCGTCGACCTCCTCCAGCCTCCACGTGCTACCGTCGACCTCCTCCAGCCTCCACGGGCTCCTGTTCATCCAGCCTCCACCGCGCGCTACTCCACCGGCTACTGTTCAACCACCCCTCCACCATCTACTATTCATCCAGCCATCCACACCACGGGGTCCTGTTCAACCACCCCTCCACGGGCACCCCTCCACCGTCTACTGTTCATCCAGCCCTCCACCACACCACGGGGTCCTGTTCATCCAGAGGCCACACCACCGCTCAATGTCCATTCAACCCCCCCCCCCCCCCCCCCCCGCAATGCTCACGGTTCATCCCAGAGGCAGCATCGATCGGCTTCAGTTAGCAGCAGTAGCAAAGGAATCGCTTGATCGGGTTCAGTTAACATCCATCGATCGATCGCTCAGGTTTAGTAACATGTAGCCTGCAATGCAATCGGTCGGGTTCAGTTAGAGCCCAACGGCTCGCTCGGGTTCAGTTAGAGCCAACACCTCGCACACACGCGCGTACGTGTACGAGAGAAACGCGCATCGCTCGGCCCCCGACCTCCCACCGTAACCGGGAACTCCCCGAAATTTTCCTCCCCCTCGCTTCTACCACGGTTTTTTCCGTCATGGACGGCCCAAAGAATGTCATGCAGCTGTGTCTCCGGCCCGCCCAGGACGAAAAGCCCATTTTCTGTCATGATTTTTTGCCGTAGAAGTAGGAGCCCACCACATCTATGGTTGTTGGAAATATTCCCTAGAGGCAATAATAAAATGGTTATTATTATATTTCTTTGTTCATGATAATTGTCTATTGTTCATGCTATAATTGTGTTATTAGGAAATCGTAATACATGTGTGAATACATAGACCACAACACGTCCCTAGTGAGCCTCTAGTTGACTAGCTCGTTGATCAAAAGATAGTCATGGTTTCCGGACTATGGACATTGGATGTCATTGATAACGGGATCGCATCATTAGGAGAATGATGTGATGGACAAGACCCAATCCTAAGCATAGCTCAAAGATCGTGTAGTTTGTTTGCTATAGCTTTTCCGAATGTCAAGTATCATTTCCTTAGACCATGAGATTGTGCAACTCCCGGATACCGTAGGAGTGCTTCGGGTGTGCCAAACATCACAACGTAACTGGGTGACTATAAAGGTACACTACGGGTATCTCCGAAAGTGTCTGTTGGGTTGGCACGAATCGAGACTGGGATTTGTCACTCCGTATGACGGAGAGGTATCTCTGGGCCCACTCGGTAATGCATCATCATAATGAGCTCAATGTGACCAAGTGGTTGATCACGGGATCATGCATTATGGTACGAGTAAAGTGACTTGCCAGCAACGAGATTGAACGAGGTATTGGGATACCGACGATCGAGTCTCGGGCAAGTAACGTACCGATTGACAATGGGAATTGTATACGAGATTGATTGAATCCTCGACATCGTGGTTCATCCGATGAGATCATCGAGGAGCATGTGGGAGCCAACATGGGTATCCAGATCCCGCTGTTGGTTATTGACCGGAGAGTCGTCTCGGTCATGTCTGCGTGTCTCCCGAACTCGTAGGGTCTACACACTTAAGGTTTGGTGACGCTAGGGTTGTTGAGATATCAGTATACGGTAACCCGAAAGTTGTTCGGAGTCCTGGATGAGATCCCAAACATCACGAGGAGTTCCGGAATGGTCCGTAGGTGAAGATTTATATATAGGAAGTCAAGTTTCGGCCATCAGGAAAGTTTTGGGGGTAATCGGTATTGTACCGGGACCACCGGAAGGGTCCCGGGGGTCCACCGGGTGGGGCCACCTATCCCGGAGGGCCCCATGGGCTGAAGTGGGAGGGAAACCAGCCCCTACTGGGCTGGTGCGCCCCCCATGGGCCACCCCCTATGCCTAGGGTTGGAAACCCTAGGGGTGGGGCGCCCCACTTGGCTTGGGGGGCACTCCACCCCCTTGGCCGCTGCCCTCCTTGTAGATTGCATCTCCTAGGGCCAGCGCCCCCCCCCTAGGGGTCCTATATATAGTGGGGGAGGAAGGTCAGCCCTAGCCCCTGGTGCCTCCCTCTCCCTCCCGTGACACCTCTCCCTCTCGCTGAGCTTGGCGAAGCCCTGCCAAGATCACCGTTGCTTCCACCACCACGCCGTCGTGCTGCTGGATCTCCATCAACCTCTCGTTCCCCCTTGCTGGATCAAGTTGGAGGAGACGTCTTCCCAACCGTACGTGTGTTGAACGCGGAGGTGCCGTCCGTTCGGTGCTAGGTCATTGGTGATTTGGATCACGACGAGTACAACTCCATCAACCCCGTTCTCTTGAACGCTTCCGCTCGCGATCTACAAGGGTATGTAGATGCACTCTCCTCTCCCTCGTTGCTAGATGACTCCATAGATTGATCTTGGTGATGCGTAGAAAATTTTAATATTCTGCTACGTTCCCCAACAGTGGCATCATGAGCTAGGTCTATGCGTAGTTTCTATGCACAAGTAGAACACAAAGCAGTTGTGGGCATCGATATTGTCAGTTTACTTGTCGTTACTAGTCTTATCTTGATTCGGCGGCATCATGGGATGAAGCGGCCCGGACCGACCTTACACGTACGTTTACGTGAGACTGGTTCCATCGACTGACATGCACTAGTTTCATAAGGTGGCTAGCGGGTGTCTGTCTCTCCCACTTTAGTCAGATTGGATTCAATGAAAAGGGTCCTTATGAAGGGTAAATAGAAATTGGCATATCACGTTGTGGTTTTGGCGTAGGTAAGAAACGTTCTTGCTAGAAACCTATAGCAGCCACGTAAAAACTTGCAACAACAATTAGACGACGTCTAACTTGTTTTTGCAGCATGTGCCGTGTGATGTGATATGGCCAAAAGGATGTGATGAATGATATATGTGATGTATGAGATTGATCATGTTCTTGTAATAGGAATCACGACTTGCATGTCGATGAGTATGACAACCGGCAGGAGCCATAGGAGTTGTCTTAATTTATTTATGACATGCGTGTCAACATAAATGTCATGCAATTACTTTACTTTATTGCTAAAGTGTTAGCCATAGTAGTAGAAGTAATAGATGATGAGACAACTTCAAGAAGACACGATGATGGAGATCATGGTGTCATGCCGGTGACAACAATGATCATGGAGCCCCGAAGATGGAGATCAAAAGGAGCAAATGATATTGGCCATATCATGTCACTATTTGATTGCATGTGATGTTTATCATGTTTTACATCTTATTTTCTTAGAACAACGGTAGCTTAAATAAGATGATCCATCGTAATAAGTTCAAGAAAGTGTTCCCCCTAACTGTGCACCATTTCGAAGGTTCGTTGTTTTGAAGCACCACGTGATGATCGGGTGTGATAGATTCTAACGTTCTAATACAACGGGTGTAAGACAAATTTACACATGCAATACACTTAGGTTGACTTGACGAGCCTAGCATGTATAGACATGGCCTCGGAACACAGAAGACCGAAAGGTCGAGCATGAGTCGTATAGAAGATACGATCAACATGAAGATGTTCACCGATGTTGACTAGTCCGTCTCACGTAATGATCGGACACGGCCTAGTTGACTCGGATCATGTTTCACTTAGATGACTAGAGGGATGTCTATCTGAGTGGGAGTTCATTGAATAATTTGATTAGATGAGCTCAATTATCATGAACTTAGTCTAAAATCTTTACACTATGTCTTGTAGATCAAATGGCCCACGCTAATGTTGCCCTCAACTTCAACGCGTTCCTAGAGAAAACCAAGATGAAAGATGATGGCAGCAACTATACGGACTGGGTCCGGAACCTGGGGATCATCCTCATAGCTGCCAAGAAAGATTATGCCCTAGAAGCACCGCTAGGTGACGCACCCATCCCAGAGAACCAAGGCGTTATGAACGCTTGGCAGTCATGTGCTGATGATTACTCCCTCGTTCAATGTGGCATGCTTTACAGCTTAGAACCGGGGCTCCAAAAGCGTTTTGAGCGACACGGAGCATATGAGATGTTCGAATAGCTGAAAATGGTTTTCCAAGATCATGCCCGGGTCGAGAGATATGAAGTCTCCGACAAGTTCTTCAGTTGTAAGATGGAGGAAAACAGTTCTGTCAGTGAGCACATACTCAAAATGTCTGGGTTGCATAACCGCTTGACTCAGCTAGGAGTTAATCTCCCGGATGACGCGGTCATTGATAGAATCCTTCAGTAGCTTCCACCGAGCTACAAGAGCTTTGTGATGAACTTCAATATGTAGGGAATGGAAAAGACCATTCCTGAGGTATATTCAATGCTGAAATCAGCGGAGGTGGAAATCAAAAAGGAACATCAAGTGTTGATGGTGAATAAAACCACTAAGTTCAAGAAAGGCAAGGGTAAAAAGAACTTCAAGAAGGACGGCAAGGTAGTTGCCGCGCCCGGTAAGCAAGCTGCTGGGAAGAAGTCAAAGAATGGACCCAAGCCTGAGACTGAGTGTTTTTATTGCAAGGGAAGTGGTCACTGGAAGCGGAACTGCCCCAAATACTTAGCGGATAAGAAGGCCGACAACACTAAGGGTATATGTGATATACATGTAATTGATGTGTACCTTACCAGTACTCGTAGTAGCTCCTGGGTATTTGATACCGGTGTGGTTGCTCACATTTGTAACTCAAAGCAGGAGCTGCGGAATAAGCGGAGACTGGCGAAGGACGAGGTGATGATGCGCGTCGGGAATGGTTCCAAGGTCGATGTGATCGCCGTCGGCACGCTAACTCTACATTTACCTACGGGATTAGTTTTGAACCTCATTTAATTGTTATTTAGTGCCAGCTTTGAGCATGAACATTGTATCAGGATCTCGTTTAATTCGAGATGGCTACTCATTTAAATCCGAGAATAATGGTTGTTCTATTTATATGAGAGATATGTTTTATGGTCATGCTCCGCTGGTGAATGGTTTATTCTTAATGAATCTCAAGCATAATGTTACACATATTCATAGTGTGAATACCAAAAGATGTAAGGTTGATAATGATAGTCCCACATACTTGTGGCACTGCCGCCTTGGTCACATAGGTGTCAAACGCATGAAGAAGCTCCATGTAGATGGACTTTTGGAGTCTCTTGATTATGAATCATTTGACACGTGTGAACCATGCCTCATGGGTAAAATGACCAAGACTCCATTCTCAGGAACAATGGAGCGAGCAACCAACTTATTGGAAATCATACATACTGATGTGTGCGGTCCAACGAGTGTTGAGGCTTGTGGTGGCTATCGTTATGTTCTCACCCTCACTGATGACTTGAGTAGATATGGGTATGTCTACTTGATGAAACACAAGTCTGAGACCTTTGAAAAGTTCAAGGAATTTCAGAGTGAGGTTGAGAATCAACGTGACAGAAAAATCAAGTTCTTGCGATCAGATCGTGGGGGAGAATACTTGAGTCACGAATTTGGCACACACTTAAGGAAATGTGGAATAGTTTCACAACTCATGCCGCCTGGAACACCTTAGCGTAATGGTGTGTCCAAACGTCGTAATCGCACTCTATTGGATATGGTGCGATCTATGATGTCTCTTACCGATCTACCACTGTCATTTTGGGGCTATGCTTTAGAGACTGCCGCATTCACTTTAAATAGGGCTCCATCAAAATCCGTTGAGACGACACCTTATGAATTATGGTTTGGGAAGAAACCTAAGCTGTAGTTTCTAAAAGTTTGGGGATGTGATGCTTATGTCAAGAAACTTCAACCTGAAAAGCTCGAACCCAAGTCAGAAAAATGCGTCTTCATAGGATACCCTAAAGAAACTATTGGGTATACCTTCTACCTCAGATCCGAAGGAAAGATCTTTGTTGCCAAGAATGGATCCTTTCTAGAGAAAGAGTTTCTCTCGAAAGAAGTAAGTGAGAGGAAAGTAGAACTCGATGAAGTATTACCTCTTGAACCGGTAAGTGGCGCAGCTAAAGAAAATGTTCCTGAGGTGCCTACACCAACTAGAGAGGAAGTTAATGATGATGATCATGAAACTTCAGATCAAGTTGCTACTGAACTTCGTAGGTCCACAAGGACACGTTCCGCACCAGAGTGGTACGGCAACCCTGTCCTGGAAATCATGTTGTTAGACAATGGTGAACCTTCGAACTATGAAGAAGCGATGGAGGGCCCAGATTCCGACAAATGGCTGGAAGCCATGAAATCCGAGATAGGATCCATGGATGAAAACAAAGTATGGACTTTGACTGACTTGCCCGATGATCGGTGAGCCATAGAAAATAAATGGATCTTTAAGAAGAAGGCAGACGCGGATGGTAATGTAACCATCTATAAAGCTCGGCTTGTCGCTAAGGGTTATCGACAAGTTCAAGGGGTTGACTACGATGAGACTTTCTCACCCGTAGCGAAGCTGAAGTCTGTCCGAATCATGTTAGCAATTGCCGCATTATATGATTATGAGATGTGGCAAATGGATGTCAAAACGGCATTCCTTAATGGTTTCCTTAAGGAAGAATTGTATATGATGCAGCCGGAAGGTTTTGTCGATCCTGAGAATGCTGACAAGGTGTGCAAGCTCCAACGCTCGATCTATGGGCTGGTGCAAGCATCTCGGAGTTGGAACATTCGTTTTGATGAGATGATCAAAGCGTTTGGGTTTATGGAGACTTATGGAGAAGCCTGCATTTACAAGAAAGTGAGTGGGAGCTCTGTAGCATTTCTCATATTGTATGTGGATGACATACTGTTAATGGGAAATGATATAGAATTCTTGGAAAGCATAAAGGCCTACTTGAACAAGTGTTTTTCAATGAAGGATCTTGGAGAAGCTACTTACATATTAGGCATCAAGATCTATAGAGATAGATCAAGACGCCTCATTGGTCTTTCACAGAGTACGTACCTTGACAAGATATTGAAGAAGTTCAATATGGATCAGTCAAAGAAGGTGTTCTTGCCTGTATTGCAAGGTACGAGATTGAGCACGGCTCAATGCCCGACCACGGCAGAAGATAGAGAAAAGATGAGTGTCGTCCCCTATGCCTTGGCCATAGGGTCTATCATGTATGCTATGTTGTGTACCAGACCTGATGTAAACCTTGCCATAAGTTTGGTAGGAAGGTACCAAAGTAATCCCGGCATGGAACACTGGACAGCGGTCAAGAATATCCTGAATTACCTGAAGAGGACTAAGGATATGTTTCTTATTTATGGAGGTGACGAAGAGCTCGTCGTAAAGGGTTACGTCGATGCTAGCTTCGACACAGATCTGGATGACTCTAAGTCACAAACCGGATACGTGTATATTTTGAATGGTGGGGCAGTAAGCTGGTGCAGTTGCAAGCAAAGCGTTGTGGCGGGGTCTACATGTGAAGCGGAGTACATGGCAGCCTCGGAGGCAGCACAAGAAGCAATCTGGGTGAAGGAGTTCATTACCGACCTAGGAGTCATTCCCAATGCGTCGAACCCGATGACTCTCTTCTGTGACAACACTGGAGCTATTTCCCTTGCCAAGGAGCCCATGTTTCATAGGAAGACCAGGCATATCAAGCGTCGCTTCAACTCCATTCGTGAAAGTGTTCAAAATGGAGACATAGATATTTGTAAAGTACATACGGACCTGAATGTGGCAGATCCGTTGACCAAACCCCTCCCTAGAGCAAAACATGATCAACACCAGAACTCTATGGGTGTTCGATTCATCACAATGTAACTAGATTACTGACTCTAGTGCAAGTGGGAGACTGTTGGAAATATGCCCTAGAGGCAATAATAAAATGGTTATTATTATATTTCTTTGTTCATGATAATTGTCTATTGTTCATGCTATAATTGTGTTATCCGGAAATCGTAATACATGTGTGAATACATAGACCACAACACGTCCCTAGTGAGCCTCTAGTTGACTAGCTCGTTGATCAAAAGATAGTCATGGTTTCTATGGACATTGGATGTCATTGATAAGGGGATCACATCATTAGGAGAATGATGTGATGGACAAGACCCAATCCTAAGCATACCTCAATGATCGTGTAGTTCGTTTGCTATAGCTTTTCCGAATGTCAAGTATCATTTCCTTAGACCATGAGATTGTGCAACTCCCGGATACCGTAGGAGTGCTTTGGGTGTGCCAAACGTCACAACGTAACTGGGTGACTATAAAGGTACACTACGGGTATCTCCGAAAGTGTCTGTTGGGTTGGCACGAATCAAGACTGGGATTTGTCACTCTGTATGACGAAGAGGTATCTCTAGGCCCACTCCATAATGCATCATCATAATGAGCTCAATGTGACCAAGTGGTTGATCACGGGATCATGCATTAAGGTACGAGTAAAGTGACTTGCCGGCAACGAGATTGAACGAGGTATTGGGATACCGACGATCGAGTCTCGAGAAAGTAACGTACCGATTGACAAAGGGAATTGTATACGGGATTGATTGAATCCTCAACATCGTGGTTCATCCGATGAGATCATCGAGGAGCATGTGGGAGCCAACATGGGTATCCAGATCCCGCTGTTGGTTATTGACCGGAGAGTCGTCTCGGTCATGTCTGCGTGTCTCCCAAACCTGTAGGGTCTACACACTTAAGGTTCGATGATGCTAGGGTTGTTGAGATATTAGTATACGGTAACCCGAAAGTTGTTCGGAGTCCCGGATGAGATCCCGGACGTCACGAGGAGTGCCGGAATGGTCCAGAGGTGAAGATTTATATATAGGAAGTCAAGTTTCGGCCATCGGGAAAGTTTCGGGGGTAATCGGTATTGTACCGGGACCACCGTAAGGGTCCCGGGGGTTCACCGGGTGGGGCCACCTATCCCAGAGGGCCCCATGGGCTGAAGTGGGATGGGAACCAGACCCTAGTGGGCTGGTGCGCCCCCCATGGGCCTCCCCCTGCGCCTAGGGTTGGAAACCCTAGGGGTGGAGGGCGCCCCACTTGGCTTGGGGGGCACTCCACCCCCTTGGCCGCCGCCCCCCTTGGAGATTGCATCTCCTAGGGAAGGCGCCCCCCCTAGGGGTCCTATATATAGTGGGGGGAGGGAGGGCAGCCGCACCCTAGCCCCTGGCGCCTCCCTCTCCCTCCCGTGACACCTCTCCGTCTCGCTGAGCTTGGCGAAGCCCTGCCGAGATCACCGTTGCTTCCACCACCACGCCGTCGTGCTGCTGGATCTCCATCAACCTCTCCTTCCACCTTGCTGGATCAAGTTGGAGGAGACGTCTTCCCAACCGTACGTGTGTTGAACGCGGAGGTGCCGTCCATTTGGCGCTAGGTCATCGGTGATTTGGATCACGACGAGTACGACTCCATCAACCCCGTTCTCTTGAACACTTCCGCTCGCGATCTACAAGGGTATGTAGATGCACTCTCCTCTCCGTCGTTGCTAGATGACTCCATAGATTGATCTTGGTGATGCGTAGAAAATTTTAAAATTCTGCTATGTTCCCCAACAATGATGAAACCGGGTTTTTTCACAATTATCATTATAGAAGTGTCATATGTATGACAGAAAAAAAAATTGTTCGGCCCAAAATGTCACGGATGTGTCTTTTTTTGTAGTGCACTATGGTAACAACCTCTTCAACGCACTGGTGGCCCTGCGACTGCCCGTCATCGCGCCGGAGAATGTCCACCTCAAGGTCGCGCTCGCCACGCAGCGCCTGGCGCAGCAAGACACCATCGACATAATCACCCACGTCTACGCGCAAATCGTCCACAAGGACTACTACATGCAAGAGGAGGACGATAGGACGCTTGCCTTCTTGGAGCACAGGGCAACCTTGGACGGCACTGTTCAGAAGCACGTTGAGCTCGCCGCCAACGCCGCTGCTCCTCACATGTCGGTTGGTGACCCGGCGCACTAGGGCGTGAGGATGTCGTTGAACGTTGATGGATCCGTATGTATTTTTATCTTTCCGTCAAATCCATGTAGTAGTATATGATACTACAGTAATTATCTTACCTTCGGCATCAACTTCATAATTTTCATACGTACTCCATGCATGAACGGCGCCAGAACCAAACTTCTCATTACTCTAGGCAAAATCGTTATCTTCTATCTATTGGTCGCGCCATGGAGCAGAACCAAATTTTACAAGTTACGAGTTCAAAAGGAAAAGGCTGTCGTGTTCGTGTCGCACCCCCACACGGTTGGTCCGGCACGCCGCTCAAGCGGGAATCATGCGTGCGTTGTTGCATTTTCACTTACAAGTGGGACCGCAGTTGAGCAAACCGACTATCGGCAAACCCCCACCCCGCCCACCGCGTGATGGCTGAGAAAACAGGGGGGAGAAGAGATGGCTGTAGCATGGACTCCAAGAAAATTGGTGTCGTATGGGACTCGTGTTGGTGGCGTGTGTCGTACTGCTAGACGTGAATGCTAGTTATGGCCCATGCCACCCCACTATATCGAGCCTATATTGAGGTACGTAAAACAAATTTCATGCAGTCCGTGCTTAGCCCTCCTCTATCTCTCTTCTCAGCCAGCCAGCGGACGCGCGGAGCCCATCGTCTGTTTGCTCACATGCGGCCCCACATGTCCGGGAAAACGCAAGAGGACCCACTGAACCTGTACATCTTTCACCTCGACGTGCTGGTGATGAAAAACAAATCCAATAAAGATCTTCGGTGGCCGCTTTTGGAGTTACTCAAGAGTAGTAAGATTCTATTTACAGTTTAACCCAAGATGCACATCTCGTGGCTTCAACTACCACTCTATTTTCTTTCATGACACGACCTGGATGCTGGATGTCCCACGTGTCGGCAAAAGGAGGAAGAACCCGACCAAATCTTCAGTTTTGCTCTCGGATTAGACTAGTTGTGCTAACTTAAAAAATTTATTGTGTACTCCCTCCGTTCCAAAATACTTGACTTCCATTTGTCCAAAAATGGATGTACCTATATACTAAGGCATGTCTAGATACATATATATTTTTACAAATAGAAGGCATGTATTCTGCAACGGAGGGAGTAGAATGGATGCAAGTTTTTGTATTGGGAAGAAGAGTACATCCATATATTGATAGAGCGCAATTTAGTAGATGTTCTATCACTTTTAGCTAGCACAGACGCAAGATCGAGCCTCCGCAGATCAACAATGAATGCATCAAGAAGGCACTAATCCAACTTACAGGAGTAGTAAAATGTATTCTTGTAGTTCTTGTTTTCTTTGATCTTGCTTTTCTAGTCAAAATTATCGTTGGAGTTCATGCAAAACGGAGGTGCGTTTGGGGTCGTGCGTTGGAGTTGGCCTTACAAATGGGACCGCAGTTAAGGAAACCGACTATCGGCAAACCCCCACCTCGCCCGCCGCGCGATGGCTGAAGTTAGAGAAACGACGAGGTTGAAGAGATTGCTCTAGCACAGACTCCAAGAAATAATATGGTGTCAGATGGATGTCGTGGTGGTGGCGTGTGCCGTACTCCTGGACGTGAATGCTTGTTCTGGCCCATGCCACCCTACTACTCCTACTACTTACTCCTACTATATAGTACTAGTATCGAGGATTCGAGGTGCTAGTTACGTACAGCGAACACATTAACATATGGCTAGAGTAAAAACACCTGCCCGACGCGCGAAGCATGTGAAGCTAGTAAAAATAGTGTACTACTATTGTTGATTGGCCTCATCCGATAACCTGTTGCAATGCACGTACAATTATGTATTCGGAAAAAAAAAAATTTGCCTCGTCGCACCACTCACTCAGAGAAGCGACTTGAAAGCCATTCATAAATTTAGTAAGTTTATCACAGGCATATCATTTTATTACATACAACAGGTCATCAACCCACATCGACAATGAGGATACATTATAAATACTAAAGTTTTCACCACACAACAAATAACAAGCAATGAAATGAACTTCAACTCAGCCATTCCTCGATGTTGGAAACGCTTGCTTTGAACCACAAGTGATTCTCTAGGACGGTCCATCGATTGTCGATCTGGAAACCAATGCAGGACTAATCATCCAGGCTGAAGCGGCCTACTATATCAGTACCAGGGTAGGGAACCACCCAAATGTCTGAGGTATAGACACAGTTGCTTCTCATAAATGGTATTGTTAATGTTGTGTCCACAGTAGTTGGATCGCCTTTCACCATCATCGGATAGTTTTGTCCAAGGAAGGGCGAGTTTTCTCCAAGACTATCAATTTTGTACCAGGGAGAAGGAGTTGGCGCTAGCACACTAGTATCCATCCCGAATACCATGCAACGGGTGTTGGAATAGGTCTGGAGAGTGCGACTATGGGAGACTACACCTGCTTCCTTAGTAGTAACATCATCAGTGGGTTGTATACACACAAGAAGAGGTGATCCATCGTAATGAGTTGCCAGGCGCCACTGAGTATATGGGTTTTGCTCGTCCTCATGCTCGTGATCATCACCATCGTCATCTCCCCCTTGGTTATAATTTTTTTCAAGTATAGGTGGTGGGATGTTCACAGGACCTTTGAAACGCAAGAAGAAGGTTAATTAGTAAAGGGAAACTTGCTAACCCGCATGCATGTGGATGAAACAATTGTAATTACGGTGGAATACAAACGTACCGAAACTACGTGGATCCCATGCAAAAACAGTGCCACGAGTGGTGGCAGCAAACACAAGGCCCTCGTATTGAATTGCATCACAGTACTCATCCCTGTACAGAAACTGATTTTTGAGCAATATCCATCGAGTCAAACCACGAAGGACGGCAACAAGCTTGTCGTAGATAGCAACAACTTGATAGTTATTGTAATTCCAAGAGCGGTTGGGAACTCGACAAATTGCTATCTTCCGTAGAAGACAATCACCATGATCGTATTTGAATGTGCATAGAATACCGGTGTGCTCAACCTCTGGGCAGTTTGCTGAGATTTTTGGAAGTGGAACCCGGTCACGAGTGTACATATTCACAAGTTCCCACTCGTAGTTGGACCCAATGTAAACAACCCAATCTCCATTTGCGCCCGCCCAAGCCTTGCCCTCAAGCGATGGCATCTTAACATCATATGTATCATTATCAAGCGGCATCAACTGGCACAGGGTGAGGCCTCCGTCGTGCCGGCGCCAGTCATCAGGGTCACAACGAAGAAGATAGGGGAGATCAAACCGCTCCTTGACTCTTGGGTTCTTTGTAATGATGTTATTAGTTGAGTCGAGAATGGGCTTGAACGAACCTGCCATGCTAGCCGAGGTGATGACGTCGCACCGATCAATGAGTTCCTCCACCATGTCATCTTTTAGATCGGGGCAAGAATAACAGGGTCGTTTCCAGCCTGTTCCCTCCATGGAGAAGACGACCGAACAATGGCAGAAGAAAGGGTGAAGGGCTAAAGGAAAATGGAGGAGGGAGAGGAAGAGCATGCGACAGCAGTTCCAAATCGAGAGGGAAAGGCGAAGAGTCGGTGGACGATTGCGAGTTTGCCACAGTTCATGAAGAGGCGCCCCGGCCTACACGTCCGTTCGGAAATACTCCTACTACTCGCCGTCATCTCACTGATATGTTGGAACGGGACCACATGTCAACGAAACATGGTGTGTAATTTCTCGTGCAAAATGCGATCTGGCCGCGTTGGCCCGAGGTGCCGCCTTAGTTATCGACCTTTATTTTTTTAATGGCGTGCCGATCAGTTTTGAAGCACGACTAACTGGCACTGTACGCAGAGAAAATATAAACTACTCTACCACTACTCCACCTCCAGTACTAGTAGTATAAAAAAGATATATAGGTTGGAGCTTGAGCGCTTTCTTGCTAAGGGCTGCCCACTTGCTTCTCACACTACCACCCTCTCTCCAGATCTAAAAAAGACGGCCCCACTCTCCCTCCTCACCGGTGGTCACAGATCCGACGGGAAGAAAAGGATGTGCAGTGTTGACGCACTCGTCGTCGGCGAGCGAGGTCACGCACTAACGACAAGGCCGTCCTCTTAGACCTAGCGCCCGCGCAGGATTGCCTCCGTCCCCAAGCTTGTTGTCGTAGTGTGTGCGGAGGATGACGACCATGAGCGAAGCCACTTCCCGCCGACCCTCAGGTATGCTACCTCTTTTCGAACCATAACCTTGTTCTATTGCCCCATCTGCCACGTCGTTGCATGTGGATCTTTTTCCACTCCACCATCTTCCCAATTTGCTATCCTCTGCTCTGCTGGCCACGCAGACAAAAACCATAATATGCACTATTAAAGGAAACCCTACTTCATGCAGACTAATCCATGTCTGGGTTGAATAAGGAAAGGAAGGGAGACTATACTGTCCAAGAGAGTAGGCATCGAACCCGCATCTAGGTTGAAAAGGGGAAATCAGTAGCTAAGGAACGAGTCACGTGTCTCTTGGTTGAAGAAGGGTAGAAAGGCATGACAACGCAATAGAGAATGACCAGGTCGATCGGTTTGTTGTCCTCGCATAGGAAAAAGGTGGCTAAAGAGAACAAAAATGGGACGTGATCCACATATGTTGCCTGGATATTTGTTGCTCTGGGCAACCATACCTCCCTCACCACTCTGCGTTCGTGGAGTTACATTGTACTGGCGCGCCCACTGTCCGAATTGGCCTCCCATGCTCTTATTGCCACTTTTTTGCTGTTAGTATAACACCAGCAGTCAAGTCAAGCAATGCTACTACTAAAGTGATGCCACATTTAACTAATGCCGCTCTCAGTCTAATGCCACCCATAAATTTAAGCAATGCCATTTAATGTCACTGGATTATTTCAGGGTTAGCTGTTGATTGTGGATGTATTAAAGATTTTTCAGCTAAGGCATTCTAATGTTGTTGCACAACCAGTATACCAACGATGAAACTTGTTACTACCTTCAGATTTTTGCACTTTTAATGCTTATAGATTACATACCTCACTTTCATGAGATAAGTTGATTTTTTTTGTATAGTGTCACCAAAATGCCAAGGCGCTGATGTCATTTTATTTTGGTTAAACTGCACAGACAATTATGAAGACAAGAGGAAAGGTCAAGAGTGGGCACCTCCTCCGGCTGTTCTCTTGAGGAGGTCTGTATGTTTGTCTCTAATGCATGTCGACTACATACCTGACATCATGATGTAATGTTAAGTCATTTCCTTTTGTACAGTGTCACTGGATTGTCAAGGCGGTGATGACATTTTATTTTAGTAGAACTGCACAAAATTTGCTTAAAAGAAGAGGAAAGGTCAGGAATGGCTCACTTTTCCATAAAAAACTATGTATGCCTTCCTGACATCAGCCGCTGTTGCTTTATTTATTCCTTCAAACAGGTGGTTACACTACTAGGGAAAACCTTATACACAGAACATTAGCAGTAGCGTGGGCTAAAAACGCATGTTGGTGCTAATTAGCAGCAGCGCGGTGTTTTAAACCGCGCTACAGATACAGTTATAGCAGTAGCGCGCCCGAGTACAAAAGCGCCACTACTAAAATCCCCACGGCTTAGCCGATAGGCTACACATAGTAGTAGCGATCTACGTAGAACCGCGCTACCGCTACTTGTTTTGTAGCAGCGCGTTTACGAACAAAGGCGCTACTGCTAACGAAAATAAAATTAAATGGAAAGCAAAAAAAATAGAAGGAATAGCAGTAGCGCTTGTTAAGAAACGCGCTATAGCTACCGTAGCAGCAGCGCACTTCCTCGAACGCGCTACTGCTACTTTTAACTTAACCGCGTGGTTCGTTCTTCCCCCATGGCCACTTCCCCCAAATCAACTCCTCCGCTGTCGCTGCCCTGCATTGCCATCGACCGCCGCGTGTGACCTGTCGCTCTCCGCACACCCTCGATGCCGCCCCCGCCCCCGACCACGACCTCGACGCCACCCCTGACCCCGACCTCGATGCCGCCCCTACATCGCCGCCCTCCGTCGTGCGCCCGTCGCCCCGACCCCGACCCCGTCCCTGACCTCGACGCCGCGTGCCCCTCTCCCTAACTCCGCCAACGCCAGAGGTGAGCACGCCCTCCTCCTCCTCCTCCTCCCCTACCTCTGCCTAGCTAGGGTTCTTAGGGTTAAATTTCAGAGTTCATCTAATTAGTTAGGGTTCATCAAATTAGATGCTAATTATGGCAGTAGTTGTTAAATAGAATTAGTTTTAGAGTTCATCGAATTAGTTAGGGTTAAACTTTAGAGTTCATCAAATTAGTTAGGGTTAAATTCTAGAGTTCATCAAATTAGTTAGGGTTCATTAAATTTTAGAGTTCATCAAATTAGTTAGGGTTAAATTTTAGAGTCCATCAAATTAGTTAGGGTTCATTAAATTTTAGAGTTCATCAGTTAGGGTTAAATTTTAGAGTTCATCTAACTAGTTTTCTTTACTATTTTTAGTAAGTGTTTAATAGAATTAGTAAGAAAATTAATATAACTAGTTGAACAAGTTTATTTTTAGTAAAAACTAGTTTATTTTTATTCATAGTAAGTGCTTAATTGAACTAGTTGAGTTAATACAACTATTTTATTTTTAGTACAAAAATTAATAGAACTAGTTTACTTTTTTAGTTAAAGCAATTATTCCTGCATCGACGTTGACGATGCCTATCCCGCATCCTCGTCGTCGAGTCGGCAGAGGACACCTGCGTCACCAGATGGGTCATGTCCGGGACTGGGCTCCCTCGGGGTGGTACTGGGAGGCGCTACCTACTGGGGGGTGCAGGTTGGTGAGGAGTCAGCCCGTCGTTGACCCGAACCTTCTTTGGTGGCGGTCGCGTGGGCCAGTGATAGTCCAGAGGCTCGAGGACCTCGCGGAGGTGGTGCGTCACCATGTCAGTGAGGAGGACGCGCACGTCCGTCGCTACTTGTTTGCGTTGGAGCACAGGTTCTCCAATACCTGGCAGGTTCTCCAGGGATCTCACTGGAGCTATGATCCTGTGATGGTTCCTTCTCTGTGGGTGTCCACCGCCCGTATCGATACCCGTCGTGCGCTAGGGTTTTAGTTGTATTAGTGATGTTATGTGTATGATACTATTCGGGGTGTATTAGTGATAATATTCGATGATGTACGGACGCATGAGATGATTTACTTTTGCTTATTGAATGCATGCTAATTTGAATACTTACTTATTTTATGATTTGGTTTTGCTTATTGAATGCTCATGTCAATATGAGTCCTATAATATATTTTTGAAGTGTATATCTTCTGTTTCTCAAATAGAATATGTGTTTGCCCAAGTGGCCGGTCATGTTTGCAGGTTACACCTCCGAGTGGCCTATGTTTTGCTGGAGTGTTGATTCATTTCCATTCCGGCAAATTTCAGGCGCTTGATATGTCCTATTTTAGCAAAGGTCATGCCGGATTTTTCCGTGAATTTTTGCATGACTTGTGCCAGAATATGTAGGAAATATCGAGTGTCCCGGATTTGTGTGTTGAGTATCCTGGTAGTTGTCTTCGATCGATTTTCAATTAATGTTTCTGAAGGAAATATGCCCTAGAGGCAATAATAAAGTTATTATTTATTTCCTTATATCATGATAAATGTTTATTATTCATGCTAGAATTGTATTAACCAGAAACATAATACATGTGTGAATACATAGACAAACAGAGTGTCACTAGTATGCCTCTACTAGACTAGCTCGTTAATCAAAGATGGTTATGTTTCCTAACCATGGACAAAGAGTTGTTATTTGATTAACGGGATCACATCATTAGGTGAATGATCTGATTGACATGACCCATTCCATTAGCTTAGCACCCGATCGTTTAGTATGTTGCTATTGCTTTCTTCATGACTTATACATGTTCCTATGACTATGAGATTATGCAACTCCCATTTACCGGAGGAACACTTTGTGTGCTACCAAACGTCACAATGTAACTGGGTGATTATAAAGGTGCTCTACAGGTGTCTCCAAAGGTACATGTTGGGTTGGCGTATTTCGAGATTAGGATTTGTCACTCCGATTGTCGGAGAGGTATCTCTGGGCCCTCTCGGTAATACACATCACATAAGCCTTGCAAGCATTGCAACTAATGAGTTAGTTGTGAGATGATGGATTACGGAATGAGTAAAGAGACTTGCCGGTAACGAGATTGAACTAGGTATTAAGATACCGACGATCGAATCTCGGGAAAGTAACATACCGAAGACAAAGGGAACAACGTATGTTGTTATGCGGTCTGACCGATAAAGATCTTCGTAGAATATGTAGGAGCCAATATGAGCATCCAGGTTCCGCTATTGGTTATTGACCGGAGACGTGTCTCGGTCATGTCTACATTGTTCTCGAACCCGTAGGGTCCGCACGCTTAAGGTTTCGATGATAGTTATATTATGAGTTTATGAGTTTTGATGTACCGAAGGAGTTCGAAGTCCCAGATGGGATTGGGGACATGACAAGGAGTCTTGAAATGGTCGAGACATAAAGATTGATATATTGGAAGCCTATATTTGGATATCGGAAGTGTTCCGGGTGAAATCGGGATTTTACTGGAGTACCGGGAGGTTACCGGAACCCCCCGGGAGGTATATGGGCCTTAGTGGGCCTTAGTGGAAGAGAGGAGAGGTGGCCAGAGCTGGGTCGCGCGCCCCTCTCCCCCTAGTCCGAATAGAAAAAGGAGAGGGGGGCGGCGCCACCCTCTTCCTTCTCTCTCTCATCTTTTCCCCCTCCCGAATCCTATTCCAACTAGGAAAGGGGGGAATCCTACTCCCGGAGGGAGTAGGACTCCTCCTGGCACGCCCTCTCCTGGCCGGTCGCACCCCCCCCTTTGATCCTTTATATACGGAGGCAAGGGGCACCCCTAGAGACACAAGTTGATCCACGTGATCATATTCTTAGCCGTGTGCGGTGCCCCCTTCCACCATAGTCCTCGATAATATTGTAGCGGTGCTTAGGCGAAGCCCTACGATGGTAGTACATCAAGATCATCACCACGCCGTCGTGCTGACGGAACTCTTCCCCGACACTTTGCTGGATCAGAGTCCAGGGATCATCATCGAGTTGAACGTGTGCTAGAACTCGGAGGTGCCATAGTTTCGGTGCTTGATCGGTCAGGCCGTGAAGACGTACGACTACATCAACCACGTTGTGCTAACGCTTCCGTTGTCGATCTACAAGGGTACATAGATCACACTCTCCCCTCTTGTTGCTATGCATCACCATGATCTTGCGTGTGCGTAGGAAATTTTTTGAAATTACTACGTTCCCCAACAGTGGTATCAAAGCCTAGGTTTTATGTGTTGACGTTATTTGCATGAGTAGAACACAAGTGAGTTGTGGGCGATATAAGTCATACTGCTTACTAGCATGTCATACTTTGGTTCGGTGGTATTGTTGGACGAAGCGGCCCGGACCGACATTACGCGTACGCTTACGCGAGACCGGTTCTCCCGACGTGCTTTGCACAAAGGTGGCTAGCGGGTGACAGTTTCTCCAACTTTAGTTGAACCGAGTGTGGCTACGCCCGGTCCTTGCGAAGGTTAAAACAGCACCAACTTGACAAACTATCGTTGTGGTTCTGATGCGTAGGTAAGATTGATTCTTGCTTAAGCCCGTAGCAGCCACGTAAAACTTGCAACAACAAAGTAGAGGACGTCTAACTTGTTTTTGCAGGGCATGTTGTGATGTGATATGGTCAAGACATGATGCTAAATTTTATTGTATGAGATGATCATGTTTTGTAACCGAGTTATCAGCAACTGGCAGGAGCCATATGGTTGTCGCTTTATTGTATGCAATGCAATCGCGCTGTAATGCTTTACTTTATCACTAAGCGGTAGCGATAGTCGTGGAAGCATAAGATTGGCGAGACGACAACGATGCTACGATGGAGATCAAGGTGTCGCGCCGGTGACGATGGTGATCATGACGGTGCTTCGAAGATGGAGATCACAAGCACAAGATGATGATGGCCATATCATATCACTTATATTGATTGCATGTGATGTTTATCTTTTATGCATCTTATCTTGCTTTGATTGACGGTAGCATTATAAGATGATCTCTCACAAATTATCAAGAAGTGTTCTCCCTGAGTATGCACCGTTGCGAAAGTTCTTCGTGCTGAGACACCACGTGATGATCGGGTGTGATAGGCTCTACGTTCAAATACAACAGGTGCAAAACAGTTGCACACGCGGAATACTCAGGTTATACTTGACGAGCCAAGCATATACTGATATGGCCTCGGAACACGGAGACCGAAAGGTCGAGCATGAATCATATAGTAGATATGATCAACATAGTGATGTTCACCAATGAAGCTACTCCATCTCACGTGATGATCGGACATGGTTTAGTTGATTTGGATCACGTAGTCACTTAGAGGATTAGAGGGATGTCTATCTAAGTGGGAGTTCTTTAAGTAATATGATTAATTGAACCTAAATTTATCATGAACTTAGTACCTGATAGTATCTTGCTTATTCATGTTTGATTGTAGATAGATGGCCCGTGCTGTTGTTCCGTTGAATTTTAATGCGTTCCTTGAGAAAGCAAAGTTGAAAGATGATGGTAGCAATTACACGGACTGGGTCCATAACTTGAGGATTATCCTCATTGCTGCACAGAAGAATTACGTCCTGGAAGCACCGCTGGGTGCCAGGCCTGTTGCTGGAGCAACACCAGATGTTATGAATGTCTGGCAGAGCAAAGCTGATGACTACTCGATAGTTCAATGTGCCATGCTTTACGGCTTAGAATCGGGACTTCAACGATGTTTTGAACGTCATGGAGCATATGAGATGTTCCAGGAGTTGAAGTTAATATTTCAAGCAAATGCCCGGATTGAGAGATATGAAGTCTCCAATGAGTTCTATAGCTACAAGATGGAGGAGAACAGTTCTGTCAGTGAGCATATACTCAAAATGTCTGGGTATAATAATCACTTTCAATTGGGAGTTAATCTTCCAGATGATTGCGTCATTGACAGAATTCTCCAATCACTGCCACCAAGCTACAAGAGCTTCGTGATGAACTATAATATGCAAGGGATGAATAAGACTATTCCCGAGCTCTTCGCAATGCTGAAAGCTGCGCAGGTAGAAATCAAGAAGGAGCATCAAGTGTTGATGGTCAACAAGACCACTAGTTTCAAGAAAAAGGGCAAAGGGAAGAAGAAGGGGAACTTCAAAAAGAACATCAAGCAAGTTGCTGCTCAAGAGAAGAAACCCAAACCTGGACCTAAGCCTGAAACTGAGTGCTTCTACTGCAAGCAGACTGGTCACTGGAAGCGGAACTGCCTCAAGTATTTGGCGGATAAGAAGGATGGCAAGGTGAACAAAGGTATATGTGATATACATGTTATTGATGTGTACCTTACTAATGCTCGCAGTAGCACCTGGGTATTTTATACTGGTTCTATTGCTAATATTTGCAACTCGAAACAGGGACTACGGATTAAGCGAAGATTGGCTAAGGACGAGGTGACGATGCGCGTGGGAAATGGTTCCAAAGTCGATGTGATCGCAGTCGGCACGCTACCTCTACATCTACCTTAGGGATTAATATTAGACCTAAATAATTGTTATTTGGTGCCAGCGTTAAGCATGAACATTATATCTGGATCTTGTTTGATGCGAGACGGTTATTCATTTAAATCAGAGAATAATGGTTGTTCTATTTACATGAGTAGTATCTTTTATGGTCATGCACCCTTAAAGAGTGGTCTATTCTTATTAAATCTCGATAGTAGTGACACACATATTCATAGTGTTGAAACCAAAAGATGCAGAGTTGATAATGATAGTGCAACTTATTTGTGGCACTGCCGTTTAGGTCATATCGGTATGAAGCGCATGAAGAAACTCCATACTGATGGGCTTTTGGAACCACTTGATTATGAATCACTTGGTACTTGCGAACTGTGCCTTATGGGTAAGATGACAAAAACACTGTTCTCCGGTACTATGGAGAGAACAACAGATTTGTTAGAAATCATACATACAGATGTATGTGGTCCGATGAATGTTGAGGCTCGTGGCGGATATCGTTATTTTCTCACCTTCACAGATGACTTAAGCAGATATGGGCATATCTACTTAATGAAACACAAGTCTGAAATGTTTGAAAAGTTCAAAGAATTTCAGAGTGAAGTTGAAAATCATCGTAACAAGAAAATAAAATTCCTACGATCTGATCGTGGAGGAGAATATTTGAGTTACGAGTTTGGTGTACATTTGAAACAATGTGGAATAGTTTCGCAACTCACGCCACCCGGAACACCACAGCGTAATGGTGTGTCCGAACGTCGTAATCGTACTTTACTAGATATGGTACGATCTATGATGTCTCTTACTGATTTACCGCTATTGTTTTGGGGATACGCTCTAGAGACGGCCGCATTCACGTTAAATAGGGCACCATCAAAATCCGTTGAGATGACGCCTTATGAACTGTGGTTTGGCAAGAAACCAAAGTTGTCGTTTCTGAAAGTTTGGGGCTGCGATGCTTATGTGAAAAAGCTTCAACCTGATAAGCTCGAACCCAAATCGGAAAAATATGTCTTCATAGGATATCCAAAGGAAACTATTGGATACACCTTCTATCACAGATCCGAAGGCAAGAATTTTCTTGCTAAATTCGGAAACTTTCTGGAGAAGGAGTTTCTCTTGAAAGAAGTGAGTGGGAGGAAAGTAGAACTTGACAAGGTAACTGTACCTACTCCCTTATTGGAAAGTAGTACATCACAGAAATCTGTTTCTGTGACACCTACACCAATTAGTGAGGAAGCTAATGATAATGATCATGAAACTTCAGAACAAGATACTACTGAACCTCGTAGATCAACCAGAGTGAGATCCGCGCCAGAATGGTACGGTAATCCTGTTCTGGAAGTCATGCTACTAGATCATGATGAACCTACGAACTATGAAGAAGCGATGGTGAGCCCAGATTCCGCAAAATGGCTTGAAGCCATGAAATCTGAGATGGGATCCATGTATGAGAACAAAGTATGGACTTTGGTTGACTTGCCCAATGATCGGCAAGAAATTGAGAATAAATGGATCTTCAAGAAGAAGACAGACGCTGACGGTAATATTACTGTCTACAAAGCTCGACTTGTCGCAAAAGGTTTTCGGCAAGTTCAAGGGATTGACTACGATGAGACCTTCTCACCCGTAGCGATGCTTAAGTCTGTCCGAATCATGTTAGCAATTGCCGCATTTTATGATTATGAAATTTGGCAGATGGATGTCAAAACTGCATTCCTGAATGGATTTTTGGAAGAAGAGTTGTATATGATGCAACCAGAAGGTTTTGTCGATCCAAAGGGAGCTAACAAAGTGTGCAAGCTCCAGCGATCCATTTATGGACTGGTGCAAGCCTCTCGGAGTTGGAATAAACGCTTTGATAGTGTGATCAAAGCATTTGGTTTTATACAGACTTTTGGAGAAGCCTGTATTTACAAGAAAGTGAGTGGGAGCTCTGTAGCATTTCTGATATTATATGTGGATGACATATTACTAATTGGAAATGATATAGAATTTCTGGATAGCATAAAGGGATACTTGAATAAGAGTTTTTCAATGAAAGACCTCAGTGAAGCTGCTTACATATTAGGCATTAAGATCTATAGAGATAGATCAAGACGCTTAATTGGACTTTCACAAAGCACATACCTTGACAAAGTTTTGAAGAAGTTCAAAATGGATCAAGCAAAGAAAGGGTTCTTGCCTGCGTTACAAGGTGTGAAGTTGAGTCAGACTCAATGCCCGACAACTGCAGAAGATAGAGAGAAAATGAAAGATGTTCCCTATGCTTCAGCCATAGGCTCTATCATGTATGCAATGCTGTGTGCCAGACCTGATGTGTGCCTTGCTATAAGTCTAGCAGGAAGGTACCAAAGTAATCCAGGAGTGGATCACTGGACAGCGGTCAAGAACATCCTGAAATACCTGAAAAGGACTAAGGATATGTTTCTCGTTTATGGAGGTGACAAAGAGCTAATCGTAAATGGTTACGTCGATGCGAGCTTTGACACTGATCCGGACGATTCTAAATCGCAAACTGGATATGTATTTACATTAAACGGTGGAGCTGTCAGTTGGTGCAGTTCTAAACAAAGCGTCGTGGCGGGATCTACGTGTGAAGCAGAATACATAGCTGCTTCGGAAGCAGCAAATGAAGGAGTCTGGATGAAGGAGTTCATATCCGATCTAGGTGTCATACCTAGTGCATCGGGTCCAATGAAAATCTTTTGTGACAATACTGGTGCAATTGCCTTGGCAAAGGAATCTAGATTTCACAAGAGAACCCGGGATCTAGTCTAGGTGGGAGACATAGAGATTTGCAAGATACATACGGATCTGAATTTAGCAGACCCATTGACTAAGCCTCTTCCACGAGCAAAACATGATCAGCACCAAGGCTCCATGGGTGTTAGAATCATTACTATATAATCTAGATTATTGACTCTAGTGCAAGTGGAAGACTGAAGGAAATATGCCTAGAGGCAATAATAAAGTTATTATTTATTTCCTTATATCATGATAAATGTTTATTATTCATGCTAGAATTGTATTAACCGGAAACATAATACATGTGTGAATACATAGACAAACAGAGTGTCACTAGTATGCCTCTACTAGACTAGCTCGTTAATCAAAGATGGTTATGTTTCCTAACCATGGACAAAGAGTTGTTATTTGATTAACGGGATCACATAATTAGGTGAATGATCTGATTGACATGACCCATTCCATTAGCTTAGCACCCGATCGTTTAGTATGTTGCTATTGCTTTCTTCATGACTTATACATGTTCCTATGACTATGAGATTATGCAACTCCCGTTTATCGGAGGAACACTTTGTGTGCTACCAAACGTCACAACGTAACTGCGTGATTATAAAGGTGCTCTACAGGTGTCTCCAAAGGTACATGTTGGGTTGGCGTATTTCGAGATTAGGATTTGTCACTCCGACTGTCAGAGAGGTATCTCTGGGCCCTCTCGGTAATACACATCACATAAGCCTTGCAAGCATTGCAACTAATGAGTTAGTTGTGAGGTGATGTATTACGGAACGAGTAAAGAGACTTGCCGGTAACGAGATTGAACTAGGTATTAAGATACCGACGATCGAATCTCGGGCAAGTAACATACCGAAGACAAAGGGAACAACATATGTTGTTACGCGGTCTGACCGATAAAGATCTTCGTAGAATATGTAGGATCCAATATGAGCATCCAGGTTCCGCTATTGGGTATTGACCGGAGACGTGTCTCGGTCATGTCTACATTGTTCTCGAACCCGTAGGGTCCGCACGCTTAAGGTTTCGATGACAGTTATATTATGAGTTTATGAGTTTTGATGTACCGAAGGAGTTCGGAGTCCCGGATGGGATCGGGGACATGACGAGGAGTCTCGAAATGGTCGAGACATAAAGATTGATATATTGGAAGCCTATATTTGGATATCGGAAGTGTTCCGGGTGAAATCGGGATTTTACCGGAGTACCGGGAGGTTACCGGAACCCCCCGGGAGGTATATGGGCCTTAGTGGGCCTTACTGGAAGAGAGGAGAGGTGGCCAGAGCTGGGCCGCGCGCCCCTCCCCCCCCCCTTAGTCCGAATAGGACAAGGAGAGGGGGGCGGCGCCCCCCCTTCCTTCTCTCTCTCATCTTTTCCCCCTCCCGAATCCTATTCCAACTAGGAAAGGGGGGAATCCTACTCCCGGAGGGAGTAGGACTCCTCCTAGCACGCCCTCTCCTGGCCGACCGCACCCCCCCTTTGATCCTTTATATAAGGAGGCAAGGGGCACCCCTAGAGACACAAGTTGATCCACGTGATCATATTCTTAGCTGTGTGCGGTGCCCCCTTCCACCATAGTCCTCGATAATATTGTAGCGGTGCTTAGGCGAAGCCCTGCGACGGTAGTACATCAAGATCGTCACCACGCCGTCGTGCTGACGGAACTCTTCCCCGACACTTTGCTGGATCGGATTCCGGGGATCGTCATCGAGCTGTACGTGTGCTAGAACTTGGAGGTGCCGTAGTTTCGGTGCTTGATCGGTCGGGCCGTGAAGACGTACGACTACATCAACCACGTTGTGCTAACGCTTCCGTTGTCGATCTACAAGGGTACGTAGATCACACTCTCCCCTCTCGTTGCTATGCATCACCATGATCTTGCGTGTGCGTAGGAAATTTTTTGAAATTACTACGTTCCCCAACAGTTTCAACTATGAACATAGGAAATGTCTGATGACGAAAAGGATTTTGGTATTTGCAGGTACTGCGAAGACGAGCGCGGCCTGTGCGACGGAATCTTCCTAGATGATGATAGGCGCTTCAGCATCAAGCTGGACGAGAACTTCGAAGTGGATATAGTAAGTCACAACGGCAAGTCTTTTTTCATAACTAAGCATGACATCTCCTTCATTTGCTTCAACTTATAATTTATTTTTTTTACTATTCTACTAGCGTATCCCCTGCCATGCAAGAGTTTTTGTCTTGGATAAGATAGGTTTCAGTCGTACTATGGAGGTAAAGAAAGTTTACTTGAAGACCGAGCAAGGTTATATTTTCCACGCAAAATTATACAACAAAGACAACTAGACCTATTTTGGATGCAAAACTTGGCGAGCACTATGCAAGACTTATGCATTTGAGCCTGATATGGTTATCACCTTTGATATTCGTCCGGAAGATGATATTGAAGGTAATACCGACATCTGGGTCGATGTGCAGACGCCTCAAGTTATACCATTATGTGAGTTTCTTAACCATATTTATGTCTTTGATATTGTTTATTCAAAAATAGTTGACAACTAATTTCTATTGTCAGCTAATTTCCGTTCAAGCAAACATGACCAACGCTTAGTAGACAGGACCTACTACTGTCCGGGGCTGAACTAAACTGCGAGGAGCTAAGTCATTATGTTTCATGGCTTCAGGATCTTGATACTGTCAAGACAAATTTTCTTCTTGCACTTAGAAATGTTAGTACTGAAAACGTGCGACCAATAGTGTTTGTACTGAACTACGGTCACATCTATTTAGCAAAGATGGTAAGATTATTACTATTTGTCCTCAGTTCATCTTTTGCATACATTATTTTTTAAGCTAAACTTCATTGCTAAGTATGTTACTATATGATGTTCTTCAATAGGGACTCCCGATGAATGTTGTGGCTGATTGGATCGAGACTAAAGGTACCATGAATATTGTTAGCTTACGGCTAAGATATCCTACAATGCACTTTAGTGCATTCAGGATTTCTAATAGCAAGGAATGCTTAATAGTGAAAGACTGGAGCAAAATTGTGAATGATCCCAGAGAAGTACTAGGGGGCAGCAATCCAAAGCGCAGCCCACGATTAGGAGACAGGTTCATCTGCATGCTCCAACTTGATGAAGGAGGAGTGCTATACATGTTTTATGTTATTTTACCTGAGAGAGAGCAGCAGGAGTGATTAGCTAGCTAGAAATGAGTTTGAAGATGATGATGTGCTACACTATGACTATGATGATTAAATAGCTAGTGTTCATGGTAATGACTATGATGATTATTATTAGCTAGTGTTGGTGGTGATTAGATAGCTATCGCATCTAGTGTTGGTGGTGATTAGCTAGCTAGAATGAGTTTGAAGATGATGATGTGCTACACTATGACTATGGCGATTAAATAAATATTGTTGGTGGTAATGACTATGATGATGATTAAATAGCTTGTGCTGGCGGATTAGATTCAAGTGGAGGCAACATGTGGTGCACATCAAAAGTACTACTAGTCCAAACTAGATCAAGTTTGGATTAGTAGTATACTTTTGACATGCACCACATATTGCCTCCACTTGAACCTAATCCACCTTCATTTGACACACTGTTATGGACATAATGATATAAACCTCATAATTGGTATTGTACCAAAATTTGTATAACGTCGTATAAATACACTAAAAATGAAAAAAGAGTACTAGTAGCGATGGATAAGAAACACGCTACAACTAGCTAGATTAGCAGCAGCGCGGGACAGAACAAGCACTGCCTCTATGTGTCTTAGTAGTAGCGCCTGTCGCACGCGCTACTGCTAAGTAATAGCTGTAGCGCCTTATTGGTAGCGCGGCTGCCCGCGCTACTAGTGGGATTTAAACCCGCGCTACTACTAGGGTTTTCCCTAGTAGTGTTAGAAACAGTCTTGCTACCTTTTCCCATTAAGAAATTGGAATGCTTATATTTGTCAGTCTATGCTTCAACTAGTGCCACTTTTAGAGTAATCACACTTTCAATATCTATGCAAACAGGGATGCTCGATTTTAGTGGAACTGCACAAAAAGTCCAACTGGTTCAACATTAGGAGCATGTTTTTTTCCAAACCTTTATATCCAATTGGTGGCACTATGAGCTGTTCATTACGAAGGTACATGGTTTGCTACTATCTTGCTACTCTTTTTGTACTGTCATTAGATAGTAATACTAGCATGTGAATTTATTGGCAGGGTGGACCTACATTGGAGGTGCAGGACAGGATTCAATGATTGGATGCTCAATTTTAGTTGTATCGATTTCACCTCTTCCATCACCGCGAACATGGATATCCTTGGTCTGATGAAGAATAGGTGCTATATTTCTGCTCTGAACCAGCAAATCAATTCAGTATGAAATTGTCCAGGGCAAAACATAACTGTATCAGATTGTCCAGTGCAGAACATGACAGATGCTAAGCGGAAGAGACATGTTTAAACCGAAAATACAAGGTGTGGTATATGTTTACTAGCTGCTTGATATTTGTGCAGACAGAGATGTTTGCCCGTTGCTATTTGGAAAACAAACAAAGTGCCCGCAATTTTGGTTGAACTGAACAAGAGAATAGTATAGTCACTGCATGCAGTGCCATTTGAAAATAGACACAGAAAGATTGGATAGTCACTTCATGGACTGCAGAAAAGTAGTAATGTACTATTTATTGGCCAACACTAGGTGCTTCATTGCTTTGGTCTGATTATACAATGGGCATCATTTTGCCTAAGTTAAAGTTTGTATTCCGAAAATAGTCTCGCCGTGTGATCGAGAGAAGACCAAACATATTGCAGTGGATGTTCCTCCATCATGTGTGGTTCATTCTCATGGTTCCAGCTGTTGGTGAAACCACTTACATTTGCAAGAGGAATTGTAGACTTCACAAACAAATTTCTCTTTCAGTATGTACTGAATGTTGGCCAAGAGAAGCATCCATGTTAGTAGGAAGAACAGATGTTTTTTCTAGATCTTTGCTTTTGGAGCTACATATTTGTATATGATCTGTGAATCATTGAGATGCATTAACATGTTGATCTTATGTATGGGAATCGTACTAGTTAGTTTTAGTTGCGATGCAAGATCCGAAGTAGTTGATCTTTGCTTTTGGAGCTACATATTTGTATATGATCTGTGAATCATTGAGATGCATTAACAGTTACTTATTTCTGTTCGCTCAGTGTTTACAAGTTACTGGTCGATCACTAGCTAGCCTACAAATGCGCTCCTGGCAGTTTTATTTGCGATGCAAGATGCGAAGTGGCAGTTTTTTGAATAAAAATGCCTACCTCTGAAGAAACTGACAGGCTACACTATTGATCCTACACGGATAAAAGTGCCTACCTCTGAAAAAACTGACAAGCTACACTATCGATCCTACACGGATAAATAGCGGATCACGCACGTACTACCTCCTTTCCGGTTTGCAGGGCTCAATTCAAGAAACGACCTACTCGATCCTACACGAATAAATAGCGGATCATGCACATACTAGTACCTCCTTTCCGGTTTGCAGGGCTTAATTCAAACCTCTCACCAACCAAGGTACTCCCTCCGTCCGGGATTTATTAGTCTCGTGAGCAAAGCAGCAAGACCAAGGCATGGCAATAATTAATGGCATGCAGAAGTTTAAGCCTAATTAATTCCAGCGATTTAAGTGGCTGCATGTGTGCCCTCGACTGCGACTCGTTGCATGCCGCTTCGCGTACTGCCTGCGAGCGGTTCTGAGTGCCTGCATGCAGCCGGCCGTAATTAAGGTAGCTAACTGATGCGAAAAAAGATACGCTTTAAATCTGTGGAATCATTATTGACAAGGAGGGAGATGATTCGACTACACTCATTTGACCGCCATGCCGGCGTGCGACCCAGACGGGATGGGATGGCACAGTCATAATTTCAGTTTCTCTAGTTTTCCACGGCAAGCTGGTGCGCTAAGCCATTATGCATTGAATTCCGATGACCGTCGCGCTACCTTCCGCCTATAAGTAATGTTTACCAGCCTTCTCAGGTGCCACCGTGACCCAACTTGCCATATCCTCATAATCCCCCACCGGCCCGACGTCGCTCGCCATGTCCGCCATGCCCCCGCCCGTCCGCGGTAGGCGACGCCGGAGGCGGTCACCATCAGAACTAGTGTTCGGGTTTTCACCGGAAGGTAGACGGATGGAGGAGGCATTCTATCTGTCTTTAGATGGCAATGCGGAGATCGAGGAGTTGTTGTATCACGATCGCATGGCGGAGGAGCAGGAGTTGTTGGAGCACGACCGCCTGGCGGAGGAGCAGCGTATCACCGATTTGCGCCACCAGCGGGACATGGAGCAGCAGCGCACCGACACTCTGAGTCGCGAGCAGAGCGCCCACAACTGGGCCGACTACATGGAGGCCGGCACCCGGCAAATAGCCCTGGAGGCTGTCGGGCACGCACGCATTCGCGACGCCGATTTTTACTACCAGCTCGTCAAGTGGGTTTCCCGCTTGGAAGCCGAAGCTTCAGTGGACCACGCCGGCATGGAAATGGCCAACGCGTGCGAGCAACGCGCCCTATCGCACCTCTGGCAAGTCCAAGGCGAGGCGGAGGACGCCGGTGCCGGCGTTTCGCATGGACAGCAGATGGCGGCCGACATCATCTAGTTAGCTAAGAGTAAGTTAGTACTTGTACGCTACTAGAGTCTTAGTGGGAGTAGATAGTTAACTTGGCTATGATGGTTGTCAACGTGGAAGTTCAGTACTCTATATGTGGATCAGACCTGTTACTTTGCTCTAAATGTTGAACTTTCCATTTGAACGTATGGAATGGGCTGTTACTTTTTTTAAATGGGTTGTATTTGTCCTCCGCGGTTTAGAGGCTGACTTGTGGGCCTAGCAAGTTGACGCGTACACAATCAGGAGATGATTGTATGTGGAGAGGATGACAGCAGGGACCCGCCAAGGTCATGGTAGTACGCAAGCAAGTGCCTCCTTATTTCAAGCCAATAAAAAATGGCTCCTCCTGGTGGATTTCTGACATCTGGGTCCCATGCCATTGTCAATGTAGTCAATAAATGAGAGAATTGCACAACAAGCGGCTGACACCAGGGACCCAGCAGCTCGCCCAGTTATTTTTGTTTTGGGTTAATTTGATAAATGCCACTCCAAATCTGGTGTATCCGAGAAATGCCACTGCAATTTCCAAACTTTGAAAAATGCCATTTCATGCCATTTCTAGTGGCATTTTTCGAAGTCTGGAGTGGCGTTTTTCAAAGTTTGCAAACTGCAGTGGCGTTTTTCAAAGTTTGCAAAAATTGCAGTGGCATTTTTCAAAGTTTGGAAATTGCAGTGGCATTTTTATGAATCGCCATAATTGGAGTGGCATTTATCTAATTTGTTTTTGAGACGGAAGCAGGGTGTCAACTGGGCTGTGTGGGACACTCTGGCCTGTCTAGACAGCCTTTTCTTTTATGTTTACCACAGACCAGCCCAGTAGTTTTTTTTCTTTCTGAAAATGGCTAGCCCAGTTCTTTTGTGATTTGTCAAGTAAGTCGCTTTATCAGGCCTGTTGGGCTGCAAATCTTTCAAGATGAGGAGAGCTTCATTCGGCTGGCCGAGAAAATGGCCTATCAGTAATGAGAAATGGGCTGTACATTTTTAAAACACATCAAACCGGCAATTATTTTCAAATATCTTTTTTTCATTTCGAGATTTTAAATTGCATTGATTTTTATGCGTGGACAATTTATTGGATTTTATATTGATATACATTTATTTTTAAAATCAGTCTGAATGTGACTCGAAATTTCGGGATTAAAAACAGTTCAGACCGCACCGACATATGCAAAATTTCGTATAATTTTTTAACCATGGCCACAATATGGGCTATAATGCTAACATAAATAATATGGGCTCCAAAAAACCCGTAAGAATTAGCAAATGGGCTGTAAATTATTTGAAATAATGGCAGATGGGTTGTATGCTGTTTTCCACAGATTTGAGGCTTTCCACAGATGGCATGTATACTGTTGGATGTCCATCCAATAGCCGTCGTTCTTCTTCAATCTCTCCTCTTCCTGCTCCAGCCGCTCAAACAAGCGCCGGCGGGACTGCCTGCTCCCTCCTCCCCGCGGCCGGCTGTGCTGCCGCGCAGGCCTCACTGCCCCACCGTACTCCCATCGCTGGCCTAGCCATCCCTCTACTCACCCACACCTATTGTTATTCTCCGGCGACGGCAGACGAACCAGTAAACCCTCGTACAGTCATACTCCCCTCCGCGTGGGAAACAAAAAAAACGGCCGAGTCTTCCCTGCCTCCGTGTTGTTCCCTTCCTAGGCCTCACCGTCGTCCACCACCCTGGTGCTCTCGGCGTGGCGTGGTCAGCGTGGTCAACGACCGACATGCATCTGAAGTGGACTGTACATGCAGAGGCTGACAGCTGGGTCCACGGCCGCACGCAAGGAAATGCCTCCTTATTACGCGCAAAATAATGATTTCCTCCACCTGACATCTGGCACCCACCGAAACGGCCTCTGTATTTCACGAAAAAATGTTACCGCCGCTGACAGCTCGGACCCACCAGCTATATCTTCGCACGCAAGGAAGTGCCTCCTTATTACACACAAAAAAATGAGTACTCCCCCTGCTAGCTGGGACCCAGTATAGTGGGCCTACTAAGTTGACGGGGACGAATGGCTTTATCAACTTAGTCAATATGCACGATTCTAGCTCGACTGACCGTACGATGTCCATCCAACGGCCGTAGTGCTTCTTCAAGCTCTAGTCTTCTTGCTCCAGCCGCCCAAAGCAGCGCCAGTCGTGCTGCCTACTCCTGCCTCCCGTGGCCGGCTATGCTGCCGCGGAGGCCTCACCGCCCCCATACTACTCCCACTGTTGGCCAGGCCATCCCTCCACTCCACTCACCCACACCCCCTATTATTCTGCGGCGATGGCAGCGCAGTCGAACCAGTGAACCCTCGTACTCCTCTCCACGTGGGCATCCACTGCCGTGTTTTCCCTGGCTCCACGTCGTCCCCTTCCTAGGCCTCGCCATCGTCCACCGCCGTGGTGCTGTCGGCGCGGCGTGGTCAATGTGATCAATGACCAAATTCCATCGGAAGAATACTGTACGTGTAGAGGCTGATAGCTGGGTCGACGGCAGCCGCAAGGAAGTGCCTCCTTATTACGCGGAAAATAATTATTCCTACACCTAACAGTAGGGACCCACCGGACGCCCACCAGTACATCGCGACAAAAACGTTTGCCCCTGACTGCTGGGAACCACCCGACGGGCCACCGTATTTCGCAAAAAAAACGTTCCCCCTGCTGTCAGCTCGGACCCACCAGAAGTGCCTCCTTATTACGCACAAAAAATGAATACCCCCCTGCTAGCTGGGACCCACCTTGGTGGGAGGCTGACTTGTGGGCCTACTAATTTGACGGGGACGGAGGGCTTTGTCAACTTAGTCAATATGCACGATTCTAGCTCCAGTGATCGTACGATGTCCATCCAACGGCCGTAGTGCTTCTTCAAGCTCTGGTCTTCTTGCTCCAGCCGCCCAAACCAGCGCCGGTCATGCCTCGTGCTCCTGCCTCCCGTGGCCGGCTGCGATGCGGCGGAGGCCTCACCGCCCCCTACTACTTCCACCGCTGGCCAGGCCATCCCTCTACTCACCCACACCCCTCGTTATTCTGCGGCGACGGCAGCCTCACACCGCAGCGAACTAGTGAACCCTCGTACTCCTCTACGCGTGGGCATCCACTGCCACGTCTTCCCCGGCTCCACGTCATCCCCTTCCTAGGCCTCACCGTCGTCCACCGCCCTGGTGCTCTCGGCGCGGCGTGGTCAACGTGGTCAACGAACGTCTTTCATCGGACGTGGACTATATGTGGAGAGGCTGACAGCTGGGTCCATGGCCGCAGCAAGGAAGTGCCTCCTTATTACGTGCAAAATAATTATTCCTCCACCTGACAGTAGGGACCCACCAGACAGGCCACCGTATTTCGTGAAAAAAACGTTTGCCCCTGACTCCTAGGACCCACCAGCTACATCTTCGCACGCAAGGAAGTGCCTGATAGTCGGGACCCACCTGGTCGAAGCGTACGTAGCGTTGTCATTCTGGTCGCGAACGTGTACGTACATATATACTGATGGATGTAGAGGCACGCACGTGTCGTAGTAGAGGCGCGCACGTAGCATGTACACATACGTACAGCGGCCAGGTTGCAAGAAAGAAAATACGGCCACGTATGTGTACATACGGGCGGGGTCTCAAACGCCTACTCGCGCATACGTACGGCCAGGGCTCGTGTACATGGCTGGATCGAAACGAAGAAACAGCGTCCTCGTCATGTTCATGGGGAGGCAACGGAATACGTCGTGTTCATGGGGAGGCAACGGAATGCTCGTGTTCATCGGGAGGGCTTGGACGGAACAGGCGATGGAAACGAGGTCTCGCGTACCGCAGAACGGAGGAAACGGCCTTGTGTTCGACCGGCCACGTTTGAAACGGGATCCTGTTGATCGGGAGGGGTCTGGCGTACCACAAAACGAAGGAAATGGACCTCCTGCGGTTGAAACGGGGGTCCTGTTCATCGGGAGGGGTGTGGCGTACCGCAAAACGGAGGAAACGGACTTGTGTTGGAGCGCTACGGTCGAAACGGGGTCCTGTTCATCGGGAGGGGTGTGGCGTACCGCAAAACGGGACTCCACGAGATACTGTTCATCTCCACCGTCGACCCCTTCCAGCCTCCACGAGCTACTGTTCATCCACCGTCGACCTCCTCCAGCCTCCACCTACGACTGTTCATCTACGGGCTCCTGTTCATCCAGCCTCCACCGTGCGCTACTCCACCTGCTACTATTTAACCAGCCCTCTCCACGGGCTCCTGTTCAACCACCCCTCCACGGGCTACTGTTCATCCTGCCCTCCACCGTCTACTGTTCATCCTGCCCTCCACGGGGTGGTCCTATTCATCCAGCCCTCCACGGGGTCCTGTTCATCCAGCCCCAACCGGCTCGATCGATCGGGGTCCTGTTCATCCAGAGGAAACGCCACGGGGTCCTGTTCATCCACCCCCACCGGGAACTGTTCATCCAACCCCCCCCCCCCGCAACGCTCACTGTTCATCCAGAGGCAGCATCGATCGGCTTCAGTTAGCAGCAGTAGCGAAGGAATCGCTCGATCGGGTTCAGTTAACAGCCATTGATTGATCGCTCGGGTTCAGTAACGCGTAGCCTATAGTGCAATCACTCAGGTTCAGTTAGAGCCCAACGCCTCGCTCGGGTTCAGTTAGAGCCAATGCCTCTCACACACGCGCGTACGTGTACGAGAGAAGCGCGCATCGCTCGGCCCCTGACCTCCCATCGTAACCGGGAACTCCCTGAAATTTTCCTCCCCCTCGCTTCTATCATGGTTTTTTCCGTCACGGACGGCCCAAAGAATGTCATGCAGCTGCGTCTCCGGCCTGCCCAGGATGAAAAGCCCATTTTCTGTCATGATTTTTTGTCATAGAAGTAGGAGCCCACCACATCTATGATGATACCGGGGTTTGTCACAATTATTGTCATAGAAGTGTCATATGTATGACAGAAAAAAAATTCGTTCGACCCAAAATGTCACGGATGTGTCTTTTTTTTGTAGTGTCTTCGGAGCACAATCCGTTGAAGAGAATATCACAAGCTTGAGCATTGTATTGCAGCATCTTCAACTCTTCTGCGCTAGCTTCATGGTTCAGTTATCTCCCATCAAAGAATTCACCTTGCAAGCCAATACAGACAATATCCCAAACGGCGGGGTTATGTCCAAGAATATGCATTTTCATCCTATGCTTCCAACTAGCAAAATTTGTATCATCAAAGGACCTCTACGGTGGTAATTTCCCTCGCTAGACGCCATACTCTCCTAGGTTGTGAAACCAAGGCTATGATCACCAAAAGCTATGGAAATCAAGGCAAATGGAGACCAAAGCTCTGATATCACTTGTAAGATCGAAAGTATGTCTAGAGGGGGTGATTAGACTACTTGTAAAAATCTAGCCTTTTTCCCAATTTTAAGTCTTGGCAGATTTTAGCAACTTAGCACTAGTCAAGTAAACAACCTACACATGCAAGTCTAAGAGTATACCAGCGGAATGTAAAACATTACACATGAAGGTAAATGGAGGAGTTTGGAGGGAGCAAACGCAATGTAGACACAGAGATTTTTGGCGTGGTTCCGATAGGTGGTGCTATCGTACATCCATGTTGATGGAGACTTCAACCCACGAAGGGTAACGGTTGCGTGAGTCCATGGAGGGCTCCACCCACGAAGGGTCCACGAAGAAGCAATCTTGTCTATCCCACCATGGCCATCGCCCACGAAGGACTTGCCTCACTATGGTAGATCTTCACGAAGTAGGCAATCTCCTTGCCCGTACAAACTCCTTGGTTCAACTCCACAATCTTGACGGAGGCTCCCAAGTGACACCTAATCAATCTAGGAGACACCACTCTCCAAAAGGTAACAGATGGTGCCTTGATGATGAACTCCTTGCTCTTGTGCTTCAAATGATAGTCTCCCCAACACTCAACTCTCTCTCATAGGATTGGATTTGGTGGAAAGATGATTTGAGTGGAAAGCAACTTGGGGAAGGCTAGAGATCAAGATTTATGTGGTTGGAGTGGAATATCTTGACCTTAACACAAGTGTAGGTGGTTCTCTCTTAGAAAATGTATGATGGAAGTGTAGGCATGTTCTGATGGTGTCGGGGGTTGGGTGCGACATATGCCAAGGGATGGCTTATCATGGTGGGAGTGAGTAGAACATCGCCGGTGCCCGGAAGCGGGATGAGGCGTAGACGCGAATGTCGGCGTACTTTACCCAGGTTCGGGGCTCTCCTAGGAGATAACACCCCTAGTCCTGCTCTGCGGGGTCTTCGCATGATCACTAAGGCACAAGTGAATACAAAGGCGCCCCTTGAGCTGTATGCTAGAGGTAGGAGAAGGCAGGGCTAGCTTCCTCCTTCATCTATGATCTGGTCTAGTTCTAACAGGTTGGGAACTCTTTGCATGGGTGCCCTGGGGGTTTTATATAGGCCTACCCCCTAGGGGTACAATGGTAATCCGGCCGGGCGTAGGGCCCGGCTGTCAGTCTCTTTGGCCGCCGGCTTCTTCGCCGACTGCTGGGGCCTGCCGCCTGGTGGGCCCCGCCGACTTGTTGGGTACGGGGCCGACATGCCGTCCCCGCCGCTCTTGGGTCTTGTTAGTAACTGATCACTGTTGCCGCATCTCTAATGACGCAGGCTTGGTCAAGGGGTCGTGGCTACAGCTCCGCCGCCTGGCGAGCGATTACTATAGCCACTCAGCGTCTTATCTAGTTAATGGCGAGTGGGTCCCGAGGAAGGGGCGGGCCGACTCCTAGGGGCCGACCTCCCTCGGGTCCGACTGGTGGGATCGTCGCCATCTTCCGGGCTCTCGCTGCCTGGTGGGGCCCGTTGTCCTTGGGCCGTACCGACATGCCGTCGTGGGAGCAGGACTCCGCCTGCTTGTGATGATGTGAGGGACGGCAGAGCAACAGTGCTGCGCCGGGTGGAGATCTCCGCCATACGGCGCATTGTGACCACGCCAGCCCCTGGAAAGGGGGAGGGAATGGGCTACACTATTGCCATTCCTTGTCCCGTCCCCCTTGATGAGGGCACGGGCTTCGCTGGTGTCGTGGGCCGACTCCTCGGGGCCGACTTCTCTAGAAGCCGCCGAGTAGGAGTCAGCTCGTCTTGGCCTTGCCTCTAGGACCCGGCCGTATACGGGCAGCCGGCTGTTCCTCCAGCCGACCCCCAGAAGACAGCTCTTCACCTTGGCATCTTGAGGGGCGCAGTCTGCCCCGATGTCTTGAAAGGTTCTGGGCCTCGGGTTCGCCTACCCGTGGCCCATTACTCCGATAGATGGCTCTCTCCACGAATGAAGAGTGGATGGAGGGGTATATATAGTCTCCACACAAATCTAACCATTACATACAATTTACCAAACTCGGTGGGACCGATTTCATTAGGGTTAGGGCATAACGTAATCTCGGTGAGACCGATTACACAAACTCGGTGGGACCGATTTTGGTAATAAGCAAATAGAGAGTTGGCCAGGCAAACTCGGTGGGACCGATTCGCTCATTTCGGCTGGACTGAAACGTTACGAAGGGAAAACAGAGAGTTTGCATTGCGAACTCGGTGGGACCGATCGCTCATCTCGGTTAGACCGAAACGTTACGAAGGGAAATAGAGAGTTTGCAATCCCATCTCGGTGAGACCGAGATCCCTATCGGTGGGACCGAAGTGAATAGGGTTTTGTGGCAGTGGCTATGTCAACTGAACTCGGTGGCGCCGGATGGAAAGTTTCGGTGGGGCCGAGTTTGACTTTTGGTTTGGGACATATGTGGATGTGAGAAAGTGATTGAGGGCTTTGGAGCATATCACTAAGCACTTTGAGCAAGCAAGCCATTAAGCAACACCTCATCTCCTTTTAATAGTATTGGCTTTTCCTATGGACTCGATGTGATCTTGGATCACAAAAATGGAAAATGTAGAGTTCTGAGCTTTGAGCTTGAGCCAGTCCTTAGTCCTTAGAATTTTGAGGGGTCCACATTTCTAATCCATGCCATGCCAATCATTGAGCTTTCTTGAAATAATTATCTTGAAACAGCATTAGCTCAATGAGATATATGTTGTTAGGAATTATCAAACCATCCGGAGATAGTTGCACTTTCAGACCAGACCTAGGGTTTTCACCCCAGAGTTCAAGACCAGATACTCGGAAAGCACCACCCAATCGAATTCATCTTGCGCCATCTCCTCCACTTGCCATGATCCCAAGTTGCAAACAGGCACGGACATGACGGCAGAGAGCATGCCCACATGAGCAGAACCGATACAAGAGCTTCTCACACAACTGATGAAGTCGTTGACGAGGGAAAAAGGTCAGCCGCACTACCGAAATCCCGAAGGGACACTCCGGAGGTAGGCTCTTCAAATTATGGCTCCTCGGCTGTAACGACTTCTTCTCTAGGATGATGGTCCAATGGGACCATAACTTTGATGAATTCCGACCGGCAATCAACAAAACTTGGGTTGGCTTAGGAGTTGGAGCGGCTTGTGTGCCATTACCTGTTCGAGAGGACCATTTGAAAGCTTTTTCATAAAAAAGAACTTTATTTATTTTGTACTGTTGCTTGTATTGGAGCTGAAACTTCTATTTGATTTCGATTGAATAGAAGGGGAAAGTAATACTTTTACTCTATAAAGTTATTGGTCCCAAGAAATAATCAAATCAATGAAATATTCCTGTTTTAGCCAGATGTGCCTTGACCCGTGTACAATCATGCAATTAGTAAGCAGGGGCATACTTCTGTCCGTAGTCATTAAGGCAATATCAGCATAAACAAATCCTTAACCAATCTGTCACAACTCACATAGTTTGCTGGTTAGATATAGTAATGTATGCCATATTAACGTGTGAATGACCAAATCAAGCATGCTGCCACGCGTTGCCGACTTCAACTAGTTGACTTGCTTCAGTTAGTTGATTAATATATTCTGTGTGGGCCAGGCTGCTAATTTATTCGTCCATTCATGTCAGTTCCATCCATTTGGCACAAACATGATTGCTGAGGAAATGACATGGTTTCATGCATGTATGACTTGTGAGAGTAGAGCAAGGGGTGAATCCCCTGATCCTAGCCTTGTATCTTGGGACAGGGCATTTAACCTAGTTTTGCCCCTGAGCGATGCTTGCCAACATATTCACCCTTTGGATGCTTGTTCAGGTGCATTTCCGAGCCGTCGTCACTTGGACTTCTTACTCTGTTTCAAATTACTTGAAGTTTTAGTTTTATTTTAAGTCAAATTTCTTTAAATTTGACAGTCTGCATAAGATTATATTAACATATAAAACTCCAAATTAGTCTCATGAGATTATATATAAAATATACTTTCGTATTATGTGCATCTTTTAAAACGGAGTATGTGTTTTTGTTGTAGATCTTAGCACAATGTTTATTATAAATTCAGTCAAACTTGAACTATTTTGACTTAAGACAAACCTGGAACTTCAGTTAATTTAGAACCGACGGAATATTTTCTACGCGTCCCGGTGGCATATTGTATCTTGTTTCTGCATAGGTGATTATCTGTGTTTCTTGCGAACCATAACTTCTTTGAGCAATAAACTAAACTGAACTCAAATGTAAATATGGACTTTACATGGAGAGGGAAAATAAAAATTTTACCAGAAAAAAACACAGAGATAAAGTGGCTACTAATTCACCGGAGATTGCACACCATCTACTCTGTCCATCCAAATATATATGGCCTAATACGATTTTTGAGGTTGCCTTTGACCATCCATGTATAGAGTGTGTTGTTATCCAATGGTGCTTGAATATCTATCATAGCCTATATAACCATCAAACATCTTCTTAGATATTTTTGTGATCATTTGGAATGCGTTTCAAAATGATGCAACCTTCGAAAATTACTTTTGGGTACCGAGCTCCAGTGAGCCTTTTTTCAAACATATGTAATAAATTTATTTGAAGTGTTAGAAAATTCCAAAAAAAAAGCATTTAAATGTAGATATGATCTATGCACCTACATTTTTTCATATATCATGTGTATTTATATATGTGTATACGAAAACAATGTGTGGATTTGAAAATATCAAACAATACACACACAAATTTGTCCTTTTTATGCACCTCACGTGGATAAAGTATTTCCTTTGAATATGTGGAATAGATGTATATGTACATGTGAGAAAAACAGTTTTTTTTTTTCATTTTGAAAATACGAGCACGCCTCCCTCACTGCAACCTTTTCTTATTAATTTTTGTGTGAACATAGTACAAGTGTAGATGCTTATACATTCGCTACGCTCACCTCTATAATTGCACTCGTAGGCGCCTCTGTAGTCCTCCGAAACATCTCCTCGCACGGAATAAACATCATCAGAAAATCTGAAATAAATTTAAAAAAATGCGAGCACCAATGCTAAGTATAGGACTTGAATTCTTATGGGTTGGTTTCACCATAAAAAACCTAACCATCAGAGGTAGGCTTAGCTCGCACCTTCCCTTATTAAACTTGATCCCGCGCTTTACAACAAATAGGAATAAGCAAGCTGTCAACGTAAGGTTTCTGTCCGTGATTTTGGTGGCAGCGCTTAGTAGGAGTAGGATCTATACCGATCTCGCGCTGACCTTGATTATTTCATCCGTTTTTGGATTATACCCTTGTTTTCTTGCTGGTTCCTGATCCAACCACGTACTCGGGAGCACGTCAAAGCCCTTGACAGTGACGTGGGCCCCGCCAATGCTCCTGGCATTCTCCATTTGGCTCCCTTCCTTTGACTTTGCGATCCCAAAACGTCACTGATTAGTGACTAGCCAGGGAGAGTAATATAATTAACCTCTAACAACAGAAGAGAAATGCTCTGAAATGCAGCTAATTAAGACGACTTCAAGGGTGACGAAGAGACTTTGCATTCTAACCACCGTACCCACATTCACATAGCTGCGCAGAACTCGTTAAAGGCTTCCGGGGTGAGTTGACGTATTTCATCCCTTCAAAAAGATGTTCACAACTACTTCCATTCTAAAATAATCCCTTCATCCCAAAATAAATGTTGCTGATTTGGTACAACTTAGGGAGTACTTACAATTTTAGGCTTGTCCTAACTGAAACATCTTTTAAGTTTGATCAAATCTATTAAAAAAAGGACAACACTACGCGTCAGCCGGCTGATCTGACATATAGATCAGCCGGCTTGGCCGTCGTAGGATTAATCCGTTGGATCGTTTCGCGGGGCTGCATGATGCCTCAGATCTCTAGTCACTTTCAAATGGCATTTTCACCGGCTCGCGAGCTGTTCGCTTGAGTGATGCAAGCCATCAGTTTCTCCTCTCTAATTTTGTGCAACAATACTCTTGTCGAAACCTTCTCTTCTCTAATTTTCTGCAACAAAATCTTTGTTGCAGAAACTTCTCTTCTCTAATTTTCTGCAACAAGAGCTTTGTTGCGGAACCTTCTCTTTTCTAATTTTCTGCAACAAGACTTTTGTTGCAAAATCTCCCATACACTAATTTCCTTTGACCCGTCTCATCTTGCAAAATTTCTTCTTCTTTAATTTTCTGCAACAAAATCTTGTTGCAAAAATTCCAAACACATCTTCCGCCGCGTCTAATTTTCTGTAACAAGATCTTTGTTGCAAAAAATGCAACAACATCTCTGTCCGCGTCGCGCACTAACACAATCGTCCTATATTGCCGCCGTTCCACAACAACGTTATTGTTGCAGAAACTTGAAGTGGACATGGACGTACTGTGTGGTTATATGGTTGCTGCTTGCGCCGGTGGTGCCGGGATGGTGGTGAGGTTGATGGCGCTCCACATCGATGGTCCAGGGAGAGCGTACACGTGGGACCATATGACGCGTGGCGCCTGAGCGAGGCGGCTGATTTCCTCAAGAAAATCAGCCGGTTGTTTAGAAGCTTTTCCCATTAAAAAAATATCAGTATCTACAACACCAAATTAGGCCTTCTTTGGTTCATAGGATAGGAATTTTATAGGAATAGGAAAATCATAGGAAGTGAGATAACATGCATGTCAATTCCTATAGAAAAAGAGATGTCATTTGGTGCATAGGATAGGATTTTTTCCATTGAGTCTAGGCTAATATTTTTTTTCCTTCAAAACGTGAATGATTGATTCCTATCCTACATAGGAATAGGAATTCATTTCTACAAACCAAAGGGCTTCAAAGGAATTTTTCCTTTGCAAATCCTACCCTATAGAATTCCTACAAAAATCCTACAAACCAAAAGAGGCCTTAGTTCATTAGCTATATATACCATAAAGAAATTTGATTTAGGACAAATCTAAAACTTGAGTATTTTGTGGTGAAGAGAATACTAAGTAAATGGTTCCAAAGAGGTCCAACTTGGTTAGGAACCAACTGGCCGGCAGCGTTAACTGCTGGAATTCAGTCACTAATTACCTTGAGATGAAGGCAAGCGTGTGCATGCCGTGTACACGCCTTGCTTGTCAACTGACCTTGCTAAAGCTGCAGAATCCATGGCATAGCATATTCCCCCAGTTGCTGAGGCTTTCTAGCTACTCGGTAACTCGTCGACAAAGATATGTTATGGCGCATGTCCATCGATCAAGGCTGGCAACTTGCGTAGCCGATCATGCAGGTGATTGATTAATTCACCTCATTAACTTAATCATCTAGGACCAGGTCGCTTTGGCTATGTACAAATGATGTTGTTTTTAATGACGAAAATGATTCTTCTTTGCAGGTTATTTTTCGTTGTACGCACTCGCTTCGTACGTGGTGTACGTTACAACAAGCGAAGTACCAATCGCTGTTTAAGGCGGTGTGTATGTTGTTGGAGCAGATGGCTACGAAGGTTTTTTCCCAACATGGGTGGTAGCATAATCTCCAGATCGGTCCACCATCTCTTTCGACATAGGCATAGTGTCGATCTATGGACTCTACTGTTGCCGAATTGTCGGTCTTTTATCATTATGTTTCATAGACTACTGGTGTTTGGCTGTGTGCATCCTAATTATATAGAGGCCGGGTGATACTCTTAATGCTTTGTATCCCTTTAATGCTACATTTTAAAATAATAAAAGCGCCCTTTATAAAAAATAAATCATCCAGGACCCAGGTAGTTCGGTAGACCATTCGTCGAGGTAAGTAAACAAGAGCAGGGCGAATGATCGATCCATCAGGAGTATACAGCTCGTCAGATAAATCTTATGATATGGACTGAATTCTGCAAATTCTGGTTGGTGCGTAGATTGTTTAGAGAAATTGGTATACAAACTAGTAGTAGGCGTTTGTTGAGACTGCTGGTCTCAGCCCTGAGGTAGCCATTGCAACTGCTGGTTGATGGCTCCAAAGATCTGGGCAAAGAGTATTACTAGTATCTCTCCTCAACTATTGGTTATGATTAAACTTTATATAGATATAGAAGAGAATGTGTTCGGCTTCTTTGTTTTTCATTTCTTGTTGGTTTTTTCTTCCTCTTTTCTGGTTTAATTTGAAGAGCTGACTTTTAAAAAAAAAGGAAAAGAAAATGAGTGTTAGGAATGTGGGGAGCTGAGTGCCTAATCCTACCAAAGCCAAGAAAACCCTGAACACTGTAGTCTAGTCATTGCAAACCACAGATATTGTTCTATAGTGTTCCCCAACTTTCCTTTCATGACTTGGCAACCTTGATTGTGGCCTAATTGTAGCACTCGAAAAGAAAATTTCAAGATATAGCACTCTGGATTTATTTTATTTTGAGACCACAAAATATTGATGCATCAATCAGCCAAGTACATTTTATTCTTCAATTTATTTCCTTTTTTTAGCTATATACAGAACAAGTTAATAATCATATCGACCCATAGATAGAGAGCCTACACCAAATACAGAGACACAGTGGATGCATTCACGCTCTGACTCTTAGAAAGTTCCTGAATACAGTAGTACACATCTCCTGAAAGAAACATCCAAACATGAACTGAACTTCCATTCGGACTTGCTGATTAGAAAATCACTAGGCATGAAAGCGACCAGCGGGTCTCGAAATTAAAGAAGAAGTCGCATGCTCCATGCAGCAGCCTACTAAATTAGAGCCCACAGCTTGAGGCTTCAGAAGATGAGTACAGTATCATAAAGAAGCAATCAATCTTTGCCTCTTTCGCTGGACGGATCACGAGAAATGATCTCGTTGGATCTAATTGAAAACTTCAACGGACGATTTCATTTCATTTCATTGGGCCCGAATGTGTGTATGCTTGAGCTGACATGTGGTGCTGATCTGCATCTGTTGTCTGACGACGCTGCGTTGACAAGGAGGAATGAACTGTATCGCAGGTTCAGATTCATTGGTTGACACCATGCAAATAATCAGAAGGGATTAGTCCTGACATTATCAACTGCACATCTCTGTCAAATCTCAGTGACCACATTTAAGTAAGGATTGGACTATTGAGGTTGCATGTACCAAGTCAGTAAGCAACTGCCCCGGGTAACCAAGTTAACCTTGTTTATCTGTCTACCAATGTATATGATCACCTTCAAGTCCTATAATGTGCCCACATGCAGAGGATTTCACTGATTAAAGAAAGCATTGACCAGTTCATCCTGTCATCACAGTATCTAGAAAAATAGCTCACCCTGTCATGATCTGCAAAGTTTAACCAGTAACCGGTTAGCAAGAGGCTGCGCTGGTTTTCAGAAACTGGTTTTGGAGCCAATTGTCATTCTCAGAAAGCAGCCAATGACAGAAAAAAAAAATATGTGGCACGTAGGAGGTAAAATGTTGATCACGGATGAGATTAGTTATAAGAAATGCAGTAGGCAACGAAGAATGGTTCCATGGATTGCCTGTAATCTTTTTTTTTTTTGCAGGGGACTGCCTGTAATCTGTTTGAGCTTATTCCCGTTTGAGACACTTGGTTAATCAATCAATGTACATAAGATCGAACAAATTGGTGCGAAAGACAGACAACAGAGATCCATAATAAAAATAAAAGTTATGTCAAGGTTTCTCAAAGCTGTCATATCGAACTTCAACTTTTACATCTCGATTTTTCACTATGTTTTCAGTGAAGATATTGCCGAACACCAAACAAGTACAAACTTGGTTAATCACAATGCTTTTGAAAAGCCGCATGAGCCACCTGTCACATATTTGTATATACCACATATTTGAATTTGAACTATATTGCACCATACTTTATTTTCAAGCTGTTGTAACAAAGACGGCCCATACCTCAGGGTCACATGTTGTGGTAGTGAAAAGGCATGCCAAATCAAATAAAGTTATCAACAAAAGCAAGTTGAGAAAGATAATCTCGTGGAGACATATCTAGCATTTCCTATTTGGCATACTTTGTGTTTTCAAATAGTCGACCCACGCACACACAAGCGAACAAAGAGAGTAAAAACAGAAACACGGCTGTACTTCACACGAAAGCACAACCGTGATTTTCACATGGTATGCTTCACGCGTTTTTCCCCCTCATTAAACAAGGAAAAAACAAAAACAAAATCTGAAAACCCAAAGAAAAACAAACATGTGCAGAAAAGGGAAAAAATGTGTTGCCGCGGGTGGGACAAGGACATGACACATGACAGCGGTTGGGCGCACCATGCGACACGCCTCAGTAGCCCCCCTGGAAGCCCCTTGCGGGGGGTACTCACTACATATATCTGTCGTCGAGCTCTATGAGGACTTTTTTCAGTTGCTACGAGGGCATTTTCTATTCTGTGCTGGTTTCACAAAATAGACCCCGAAATTGGAGGGGAATCTAAATGGGCTGGCCATTAGCCTGATTTCTCTACTGGTTTCTTCTGGTTTTTATTTTCCTTTTTTTTACTTTACTTTTTTTCTTACTTTTCCCTTTCTTGTTTCATTTTGGTTTAACTATACAACTAATATTTTGTTTTTTAGTTCTTATTTTCAGTGTTTCTAACCCATGCACATTGGTTGAAATGCCATGAACAATTTTTAAATGCATGAACATTCTAAAATGGATGTAACTTATAAAAAATTCATGAACATATATTAAAACATGTGAACATCTACCAAAATTACGAACATTTTCTGATTTTACTACTTCTAAAAAAATACATTAACATTCTTAAAATATGCAAATAGTTTTTGTAATTCATAAGCAGCTTTTTGATTCATGGGATTTTAAAAAATAATTTTAAATATTTATTAATTTTTTCGAGAAAATAAAAGTTGACAAAAAAATAGAACAATAATATTTCACGCGGAAAAAAAATCAAACGAAGAGAACATTTGTACGGCCTATGTTGTTCTGATCTACTCTTTTTTTCCTTTCTGGTTTTTAACCCCCAAAAAAGTGCACTAGATATGATTCTAGTGTCAGCTAGGGTAGCCAACTGGACAACCCACCCCGATGTGATTATAACATTCTTTTATTGTTTTCTTCTTTCTTATTTTCTTTTCTTTTTCTTGTTTTTCTAAAAATGGGTGAATTTTTTATCAAAATGACTGAACCTTTTTTTATCAAAACCGATGAACTATTTTCAAATCCATGAACTTTTTCTTGAATTCCTCAAAAAAATTAAAAATTGATTAACATTTTTTGAATAAGTGATTTTTTTTAAAAAGTCCATGATTTTTTTTAAAAGTCCATGAACTTTCCAAAAGTTCAATAAAGTTTTTTAAAATTGATGCACATTTTTTCAAAATTGGTGACTTTTTTCTATATTCGATGATTTTTTAAAATTTGATGAACTTTTTCCAAAATTGATAAACTTTTTCTAAATTTGTGAACTAATTTTCAAATTCATGAACATTATTTTTGAAAATCGATGAAATTTTCTTGAATTAGACATTTTTGAATAGAAACAAATGAACCCAGAGAAAAAACGAACAAACAAAAGAAACAGAAACTATCTATTGAAAGAAACGGGAACTACCTATGGAAAGAAATAGTCGTCACACGTACAAGCTAGTGGGCTTCAGAAATTCAGCCTGTTAAGGAGCACTCTCCCCTATGTAATAATCTTAAGAAAATACGGGTTGCACATTCAGCCAGACATCAGGCCTATTTCTCGCCTACTACGAGAGCATATTTTGAACAATGTATTCAGATTATATAAAATGTTACGAACAATTTTTCATGATGCATGGGCATCTTTTAATTTCATTTACATTTATTTGAATGGTATGAAACTTTTATTTCATTAAGCAAACATTTTTTATATTGTAAAAACATGTTTTAAAAATGTCAGAGACATTATTTTTGGATTGCTATCAACATTTTCTTAAATTACATGATTTTTTTGGCATGTATCTATTGTTTGAACGCGTGATGAATTTTCTTAAAATTCTTAGGAAAATACTAGTTTCCTGTTTAGAAATATAAGTAAACGTAATAAACCAATAAAAGGAGAAAATATGCACTACAGAGCAGCGGTCCTCCCGCACTAGGCCGTCCCATTAACGGGGCGTCTGAGTCGAGCGCATCATTTACCTCGCACAAGTGAGGTATAGCTATTCTCTTCAGCCAGACATGTACTAAGCTTTTGCCAGGCTATAACTCAAATATGGCCCAAACTAAGTACTTCAAGCTAGACCCCCCTCCCTGCCCCATCCAAATTTTAAAAATGCTACACCTATGTAATCTACCTACTTAAACCTATGTTATTTCTTTCCAAACCAATCCCACCCCCCCCCCCCCCAATTTAACAGTGTGGGCCTGGGCCTTTTCTTTCTCCCAACCAAAACAGGTCGAGTCAGCTTCTACGCATAAGGTACGTAAGAATTATTACGTAGATGTAGCAGAGCTCGCAAGTTTTAGCCCAAATCATCCGCAAAAAGCCCATATTCTCCAATCAATAGACCATGATGGCTGAGAGCTCCTATTGAACGCATTCTGCATCAAATAACTGCACGACGCACGCACGGAAATCCTGACAGGGCCGGCCCAATAGTGGGCGCGCCTGTTTGCTTGTACAGTAGCGCTGCGATGTTAATGATAAAAAAAAGTATGTGCACTAGGCCGTCTCATTAACGGGGCGTCTGAGTCGAGCGCATCATTTACCTCGCACAAGTGAGGTATAGCTATTCTCTTCAGCCAGACATGTACTAAGCTTTTGCCAGGCTATAACTCAAATATGGCCCAAACTAAGTACTTCAAGCTAGACCCCCCTCCCTGCCCCACCCAAATTTTAAAAATGCTACACCTATGTAATCTACCTACGTAAACCTATGTTATTTCTTTCCAAACCAATCAACCCCCCCCCCCCCCCCCCCAATTTAACAGTGTGGGCCTGGGCCTTTTCTTTCTCCCAACCAAAACAGGCCGAGTCAGCTTCTACGATAAGGTACGTAAGAATTATTACGTAGATGTAGCAGAGCTCGCAAGTTTTAGCCCAAATCATCCGCAAAAAGCCCATATTCTCCAATCAATAGACCATGATGGCTGAGAGCTCCTATTGGACGCATTCTGCATCAAGCAACTGCACGACGCACGCACGGAAATCCTGACAGGGCCGGCCCAATAGTGGGCGCGCCTGTTTGCTTGTACAGTAGCGCTGCGATGTTAATGATAAAAAAAAAGTATGCGCACTTCTGCCAAAATTCGACCTCTGGACCTCCAAGTTGCGTTCCAAAGGAGCTAACCACTAGCCCTATCAAGTGTTGGTTATTAAATCCTGAAGCGTGCCAGTATAAGAACTAATATCAACGAAGAATCTGGACAGTTTTTTGAATTTTTTCAAACTTTCCTTCGAAATTGTGATATTTTAACAAACGAGCAATGTTTCAAAAATACGATAACTTTTGTAAAAAATCGGACATATTTTCAAATTTCAAAAAATAAAACAAAAGACGTGAACATTTTTCGACAGATTTGTTTAAAAAATTCCCGAAGATTTTCCAGAACCCGAACATTTATAGAATCTTGAGAAAAAAGTTTGATAATGGGAACAGTTTTTCAAAAGCACAAACTTTTTTGAACGTACGATTACGCAAACAAATTTTTGAACCAGAATTTGTTGCTGTAGTGAACAAATTTTTGAACGTACAATTACACAGACAAATTTTCTGAAAACAAACAAAATTTGAGTTTCCCAAACATTTTTGGAATTTGTGACATTTCTTTAAAGCACAAACATGTTTTTTCTCTTGACAACAAATTTTGAAACGGAGAACAAATTTGGAAGCGTGAACAATTTTTTAAAGCACAAACATTTTTTGAATCTTGAGAACAATTTTGAAAAATCGCAAACAAATTTGGAAGCGCAAACAAATTTTTAAAGCACGAACATTTTTTGAATCTTGAGAACAAATTTTGAAAAATCCCGAACAAATTTGGAAGCACGAATATTTTATGAAAATGTGAACATCTTATGACATCTGGTACATTTTCTGCATTTCGAAAGTTTTGAACTTTTTTGTGTAACGAGAACAATTTTTGAATTTTGAGAACATTTTTCGAAAACTGTAATTTTTATAAAAAATATGAACAAAATTTGAATATTTTTGAGTTTCTTTTGAAGAAAAGAGAGAAAAAAAGTAAAAGAAATAGAAAGAAAACAAAAAAAATCAGGAGCAGTTTTCAAAATTGTGAACAAAAATTTGAAAATGTGAACACTATTTCAGGAATGTGAACAAATTTTGACAAAAAGAACATTTTTGAAAATTCTAAAACATATTCAATGTTTTTGAAAACCATATTAAAAAAGAAAAAAACAAAGAAAATGGGAAAAAGAAATAACAGAATAAGACTGTGAAGAAAACCAGAAAGAACCAGTAGAAGGTTTAAAGTTTTGTCATCGCTTTTAGTTTCTTTATAAGTTTAGCTTTGTTATTTGTTCACATCCACGAGTCAGTCGCGATGCCTACCGCGGCCTGTACTTCTACAGGAGGTTGTTAGTTCGATCCCGGGCGCGACCATTTTTTGACGCGGTTTTTTAATCTCGCGAAGCGAAACCAGGGTGAGCTACGCCCTGTGCGAAGCAGCGACTACTTGCCGCAGTAAGCGGCGAATAGGAAATTCCATGATGGCTGGCTTAGGGCCTCTCTAATTCACAAGATTGCAAAAGGGTGAGAATAGGAAAAACATAGAATTACAATGCCGTAGTCACTTGAATCCTACATGTTTTAGTTTATTTGGCCTGCCAAGAAAAAAATAATTATTTTCAGGAGGTTTGAGTGGATGCAAAAGTTTCTGTTGAATGTTGTAAAAAATATCCCATCGAAAAAATTCCTATAATATTTAATATTATTAATCAAATGACCAACATAGGAAAAATTCCTAAGTATTTCTGTCCCTCAAAATTCCTGTGAAAATCCTTTGAATCTAAGATCCTCAACTTCGGTTTGCTAATTTGATGATAAGTTTTGCAAATGTACATCTCAAGGGAAGAAAGACATGTACATCCCGCATATTTCCCTGCCAAACCGAGTCTCAAGTGCATGTGGGACATTCTCGTAGGCAAATCTACAACGTAAATGAGATTTGGCGAGTTTGACTTTAGGGTGAACGGCTAAGGTTCACCCTGGTGTCGCAAGGAAAACCATACATGGACTTCGTAAATTGGGTGACCAATGTGGTTCCAACCTTATTCTTAGAGAAGAGAATAAACTCATTTTTGTTGGAAAACGATACAAACGATGATGCTTAGCTCTAATGTAGTATGTAGTTCATCGCCCCTTATGCTATGTACCTAAAAGCAATGTCCAATTCTAAAGTGCCCCTGATCACCATATGTTCATTCTCCTGTCCGGCAACAAACCTCTCCCAAAAACCAATATGAGCTTCCCTTGGCACCTCATCCTCTTCTCATACTCCTTTGTCCTCCGGTTTTGTGATAGTCCTTTTTTTAGTTGTTTAGAAAACTATAATCAATGGTAAGACGAACAGTCAACCGAAGTCGATGGTAACTAACTGTTACAAATATATGATAGAGCATTCATTCATATTGGTAGCAATGCACCATTTTCGGTAGAGCACATGATTATTTAAACCTGGTGCATTTCATATATGATGACGCTGGCATTACAAATCCATCCGCGAGGCGTGTCCGCGTCGCGTACGCCTAAGACGTCATGGCCAGCCAGGTCATCTCTAGTCGTGGCGTGTTCCTGACTCGGCCTTGCTCGCGTTCACCCCGAGGCCCCGTCTTGGCCTCGAAGCTTCGTCTCGCCTCCCTTTCTTCAAATGGCAAAAGTAAACCCATGCAACCACACAACATTTTTGCAAAACCCTAAATAAAAAGTAAAAATTGTGCAAAAGATAGGACGATTTTTATAAACACACGATTCATTTGACAACACAAGCTTCAACTGACATCATGTGTGACCACACAACATTTTGAAAAAGCCCTCAACTAGAAGTAGAAATTTTGGTAAAAGCCCTTAGTTAAAATTGTGCAAAAAGATATTACTCTCTGCAATCCAAATTAATTGTGACCACTTTAGTACAACTTTAGCGGAGGGAGTACAACTTTTTGTAAACATGCATGCATTTGACACCGTATGCTTGAACTCATGGCATCGCCACCCCTTTTTTCCCCATAGAGTTGACATACTCTAATTCTTTCTGAGTCACCTTTTAATGGCGAAATTTTGAGTCAACTTACCAATAGCAAATGTAATAAATTATGGTCTCAATCCAAAGTTCAGGTGGGCATTATGATCATCTAAAAAACACACACCCGACTCTGCATAACTAGAATGCACATAGCAAAATTAACACGCATACAAAAACACGTAGATAAATAGCAAACTCATCTAAGGCCAAAGTTATGTGTAGGCGAGAGAAAAAAAATCCAAAGCGGTCGAACTCCAATTGAGTCAAACTTACCAATAGCAAATGCGATAAATTAGGGCCTCAATCCGAAGTTCAAGAAGGCATTATGACCATCCAAAAAGTAAAAAAATGTGTGCGTTTGCATTAAGATATTTCTCCTGTTTCAACAAAAAAAAGGTACTGTACCGTGTTTACATTTTAATCTACTTAAATACAGTACAATCGTAGTGTCGTTTACATTTTTTCTCACTATATTGTACATTGTTCTTCTTTCCTCCCTACACTTGAAACTTGTCCGCCCTACCCAAACACACAACTGGGAAAGCCAAGGGGCCGACCCCATCAATCAAACAAGTACATATGTTCGTCGACCGATCTTGTGCGTCGTATGTGTTCGATCGTTTGTAAAGCTGCTGCACTCATGCTCCTGTCCTGCCGCAAAGATCAAGACCCACTCCCTCCCTTGGAATCCAATTCCAAATCAAGATCCATCACTTCTGCCCTTTGATCCCCTCTGGCATCCCAAAGTTCTGGTACACCCTCATCTCCCCGCCCAGGCCCGCCGTGACCACCACCATCCCCCACGCGTTGCAGCCGGCCTCCCGCGACGACGGCCCCATGCGCAGCATCTCCGCCTGCGAGCCGGGGAACGTAAGCGGCCCGGACTTGGGACGTGGTGGCAGCTGCACGCCGTCGCCGAACGCGTCGTTGTCCGCTCTCCTGCCAGCGCCGCCATGGACGCTCGACGATGCGCGCTCGTCTCCCGCGCGCGGGAACGGCGACGGGGGGGATCCGGGCCACGGCACCGCGGCGGACACGTCCCTGCAGAAGAAGTACTCGTAGGAGCGGCTGGTGAGCCACGTCTTGGCCTTGACGCCGATACTTCCCCCTGCAGCGGAGCCCATGCCGCCGGCGGCGCGCCTCCAGACGTACACGTGCGAGTCCTCGCTGGCGCAGACCACGTAGCGGCCGTCGCCGGAGTAGGACGCCGAGAGCTGGCTGCTGGTGTTCTTGAACCCTGGCAGGCAGAAACACGGGTTCCCTGTTCGTTGTGGAGTTTGTGGCAATGGAACGGGTGCTGCTGGTAAAGGTGAGGCGGAGCATGGCCTTGCCGCCACTGGCGTACCTTTGAACTTCTGGAGGACGGTGATGCCGTTGAACACCCGGATCTGCGAGTCCGCCGACGTCACCAGGATCTCCGACGGGTTCCCCGGCGCAAACTGCGTGAACAACATCCGACGTCAACATCGACCGATCCGTTTGCCATTGTTTGTCAGCTCAAGAACAAGGAGCAGGTACCTGGAATCCGGTGATCTTCTTCGCCTGTGACTTGCGCTTCTTGGATATGCTCATGTCGATCTGAGCCTCCTGGTTCAGCTTGCAATCTGGCACCAACACATCAGAATGCTCATTGATCATAATACTAAAAATATAAATTTAGTACTACAGATTGCGTGCTACTGACATTCAGATTACCTCTTGTCTTGTAGAACCGGCAGCACCCCTTGTGCGATCCAACGATCGCAGCCTAGGAAAAGAATTGAAGTTTGAACAACACACGTATTAAGCTCATATGGATTTGGCATGCATGATGTGTTTTTAGACGATGAATGGATTAGTTGATACTACTACAAGAATCGCATTAATGAACCTGGCCGTCGGGGGTGTAGCTGGCGGCGGTGACCATGTCGTTGAGGTCGCTCCAATCGACGACTTGTCGCTCCGCCACGCTCCAGACGCGCACCCTGCAGTCCAGCGAGCCGCTGATGAAGTAGCCTTCGTCCGCCGGGTTGAACTGGATGCACGTCACGTAGTCGCTGTGCGCGAACACCTGCAGGCACGCCTTGCTCTCCACGTCCCACAGCCGCACCGTCTTGTCCATGGACGACGACAGCAACCTCGACGACTGCTTGGACCACGACAGGTCCAGCACGTCGTCCTCGTGGCCCTCGAAGACGCACACCGGCTGCTCGGCGAGCGCGAACACGGTCTCCGGCAGCACCACGTGCTCCGGGAGCACGTGCTTGCTGCTCTTCCCGCGCAGGACCTTTCTCGACAGCTGCGCTGCCAGCCCCGGTGCCCCCGCCAAGGACCCGCCGTCGGCGGGAGCCAGCGGGGGAAGAAGCTTGCCGGTCGAGAGATCCGGCGTCAGGATAGAGGAGGAGGCGTCGGTGTGCACGACCTGCCAGACAAGCACCACGCGGTCCTCCCCGCCGCTTGCGAGGAACTGGGCGTCGGCGCTGAACTTGATGCTCCATATCGACCCCTCGTGCGCGCGGACCTCCTGCCGCATGTACAGCCCCGTCAGGTCCTTGCTCGACTTGCCGGAGTGGTGCACCTTGAGCCGCTCGGTGGACGACGACGACGTTGAGGCGCTGTCCGCCGCCGCCGCCGCCGACGCCGACTTGGACTTGGACATGGTCATCGCGGACGGAAGCGCGGACGACCTGTCCCTGTCCCTGTCCCTGTCTTTCTCGTGGATGAGGGCGGCGACTGTGGCGACGAGCTTCATGTTCTTCAGCCACCGTGGTTTCTTAATCGTCGGCATCCCGCCGTCCTTGTTCCCCGCCCCCGCCTTCACAGTCTGGCTCTGGCTTCGCCGCATGATCTGTTTCACCAGCGGGGTGTACCCGGCGTAGCCGTGGGCGTCGTTGGCCGCGCCGCGCGCGCCGTCCGTGGACTGGGTGCCGTTAACGACGAACACTTTGCCGTCATCAAGGTTGCAGTTTCTATTCTCTCCTCCGCCTTCGTCCTTGGACGCCGCTGATGGCAACGGACAACGAGCGGCTGGTCGGAGAGCCCTGTGCACGGGCGAACCTTGCAGAGAGTGCGGTGCCGAGTGCACGCGGCGTAATGCCGTCAGCTTTCTCGCGGCGGCGCCTCGGACGGCGAGGCGGCTATCCGACCGGCAACGTTTAAGGAAGGAGATGGGCTGCCGTTTCATGATCTCGGGTGGCGTGGAAGACGCAGACGGCGCGAACGCCCGCCGCGGCGGACGCCTGGAAATATTCCTCGTCCTGGCGATGCGGCTTCGGAGGATGTCTCTGCTGCTGTTGAGGCCCATCCCGTGGAGCAGTCGGCGGCGACGCTCCTTGATGGGCACGGGCTCGTCCGCCTCCATCCACATGTCGTAGTCGTACGTCGACAAGTCCTCCTCCTCGTAGTCCTCATCCTCGTCCAGCACCGCCTGCTCCTCCTGGAGCCGGTCATCCACGGCGGTGGCAAAGGAGACACGGGCAGCGTCGCTGAGGCCATCCTCCTCACCGTCGTCGGAGGGGAAGACTGGGTCGCCATCGCCGGGGGGCTTCACGCGATCGAGGCATTGAAAGAAGGACTCCTGCTCGCTGCAGCCATCATCGTCGTCCGTCGCCGCCTCCCGGAATCCATTGTCATGGCTCATGGTGTACGGTTCTTGCCTGGCGGTGGCAAAACGAATGGCCTGCCGGCGCATGCCTGGGAGAGAGACCCTTGCTCTCCAAATTGCTAAATTTAGGGGCACGTTTTGTAAGGCTGTAATGTTTTTTGCCATGGTGCCTGCTCCAGTAAGGCATGTCAAAAGGGGGGAAGTTCTTCCAGATCAAAATTTGATCGCATTGGAGAAGAGTCAAAATAGTTAGTTATTTTTACGGATTCGCCATCACAAGGGTATCATCTATTTGATTTTTTTAACTTTTTTAAGAAGAATTTAATTTTTTTAAATAAAAGGTATGAGCCTGACTTTATAGATAAAGTCATAAGGTCGTTACCTCCAAAAAGAGCTATCTGGTCGTAATTGCTAATCATCGATCGACATTTCCCATTTCTCAAAGCGAAATGTTTACAATCGGCAGACCGGCCAAACACTCGGCCGGTCCAGCGCAAGTCGCATGATTCCACCAGATCAAAGGACGCCTACAACCCACTCGCCACGTCGCTACCGCAGCCTCCTGGCCCACCACCGCTCCCCATCCCTCTCGACCCCTCTCGACGCTTTTATCACTTTGCCCGTCCTCATCCCGCTGCTATCTCATCCCCTACCTCTACCACCACTCCTCATCCCCTACCAACAGCACAAGCACTCAAATCAGATCGCATGACAAATCACCTCTGCTCCCCGCCTCCCTTTCTTGCATCTAGATCTGGTCGAGATGGGGCTCTGCTCGTCCACTCCACCCCTTGCTGATGCGAGGAGTAATCAGGGGCTGATGCAATCCGGGGAAGCCATGGCCGTCCATCTCCTTGTCCTCCCCCTTGACGACGTTGGACGTTTTGCAACAGTGGAGGTGGTGGCCACCGGTGATGCGATTTTGCTGCAACCGGCACCAAAAAAGCTACCACCGGCGCCTGGATTTGCTGCAACCAGGATCCACAATTTTTGCTAGGATCCAGGTTTTTTGAGTGATTTTTTTGCTGCAACCAGTCCAAAATTTTGCTACCATCGTTTTGTTTTTTGCTACCACCGTTGGTAGTCTATCTTTTGATTTCTTTTTGCTTAACTAGATCCATCTTTTTTGCTGGAATCACTCAAACTTTTTGTTACCATGGTCCTTGATTTTTGCTACAATCGTCTTAGTTTTTGCTACCAACCCGTTTTTGACTTTGTTGCTGGATCCATCTTATTTTTGCCGAAACCACTCCAAGTTTTGCTACAATGGTGTTTGATTTTTGCTACCACCGTCTTTTGTGTTTTGCTACTCCCCATTTTCTGAATTTTTGCTGGATCAATTTTTTGCTGGAACCATTCAAAGAGAGAGAAAAAGGAGGCTGTGAATGGCGTGGAGGGAGATGCAAACATAATTTTTTTTGCTACAACCAGCATCCTAGGAAGCTTCAATCGAAGGCGATGAATTTTGAGGACCGGCCACACCACGCAACCGCAAAAGCTGGAACCGTCGCCAAAAAAAGCTTCAACCGTTTTGTGAAAAAGCTTCAATGGGTGTGAGAAAAAAGTTGCAGCCGACGGCATGGCGGTATGGCGACCGACGGCGAGCTGGTGATGCTTCAAGACAGGCCTCAAAGCGTCCATGGCGGTGTCCGGCGGGTATCCAGGGCAAAAAGTTGGATGCAATTTTTTAGCAAAAGAAAGCGATGCAAAAAAGGTTGATCTGACGATTGGTAAAAAGATAAACTGACGTGTCAGATGTGACCGGCCGAACCGTCCGGCCGGTGCACCAGCGCCTATCAGTTGCCTTTCTAAAAGTTATTATAACATTTTCTTGCATCTGTTTTCCGAGAAAGAATTTTCTAATGTTTGAAGGGAGATGATTTGGTTTCTATCTTTGAAAATTGAAGCGTTTATTGGAATTTGAAAGGCTACAAAGACAAGTGAAATGAATTGCTTTCGTATCTTCGAAAGCATTTCCCGACCCGGTCTGCGGAAAATGGACGAAGAATACTAGAAGTAGCGTGTTCGGATGCAATGAGCAGTCACACGGGACGCCAACACATTGTACTTTCGGACCATCATGAATGGCCGTCACATGAAATGCTCCCTCTCTAGCTTGATGTTGAAGCAAGCACCATTTCAGACCCAACGATTCTGCAAGAACAAACTTAAGCCTTTAACATGTTAGGAACTGACGAGCAAAGGGGACCGTATTTGCCAACACACACATGGACCCCCAGCCCCCGCACGCGAGTCATCCAATAATCCTAGACGCACGGAGCAATACGGGCATCTCACGGGCATCTCAGCGCTAATCAATCTCTGCCCCCCTGATTTTCATGGGGTGGGTGTCGGTGTCAAAACCGGCGGATCTCGGGTAGGGGGTCCCGAACTGTGCGTCTAGGATCGATGATAACAGGAGACAGGGGACACAATGTTTATCCAGGTTCGGGCCCTCTCTATGGAGGTAATATCCTATGTCCTGCTTGATTGGTATTGATGAATATGAGTGTTACAAGAGTTGATCTACCACGAGATCGTGATGGCTAAACCCTAGAAGCTTAGCCTATATGACTATGGTACTGAGTATATGCTTTCCGGACTAACCCCTCCGATTTATATAGACACTGGGGGATCTAGGGTTTACATAGAGTCAGTTACATGAGAAGGAATCTTCATAGTCGGTCGCCAAGCTTGCCTTCCACGCCAAGGAGAGTCCAATCCGGACACAGGTACAGTCTTCGGTCTTCATGTCTTCGCAGCCCATCAGTCCGGCCCATGGACAACATGCCGTACGTCCGAGGACCCCCTTAGTCTAGGACTCCCTCAGTAGCCCCTGAACCTGGCTTCAATGATGAGGAGTCCGACGCGCAGATTGTCTTCGGCATTGCAAGGCGGGTTCCCTTCTATCCGAATTTCAAGATAGTCTTCGGATGCGATGATAGTATCCGGACCTGTCATACACACCATACATAACCGTAGAGAGAATATATACTTTTACGTGAGTCTAATCCGCTGACAGCTTTTACAATATGACATCACGTCTGTCCGGTCATAATTTCGAACCGTTTTTCGTCTACCGCTCCATGTTTCGAGACGCGGTTGCCATTGGCACGTCCTGGCGAAGCAGAGATCGTGCCCCCTTATTACTGGATTCTCATCAATACGGGCGTGGGTAACCCAACCATGCCGTTTATACAGCCCTTGGGAATAGGCGAATCTTAAGGCGAGTGAGGAGGCGTTCAATATTCATTGCCTTTATAAGGGAATAAGGATTCCCTCTTCCTCTCTCACACCCTCTCTCTGTCTCCGTCTTTCCAATCTCGAGCTCCAGCGTCCAAGTTCTCATCTCCCTTTCACCCAAGCAACCATGTCCAGATCCGGAGGTCAGGGCAAGTGGATGGTCTCCTCCGTCAAGGAGGAGAACATTACGGAGCTTCGGGCGGCCGGATACTTGGCAAAGAAGATCACTCACCACCTGCCGACCGAGGGACAAGTCGTCCCCATGCCGAAGCCCACCGAGAGGGTAGTGTTCCTCCCCCATTTCTTCCATGGGCTAGGGTTTCCATTCCACCCTTTCGTCCGCGGGCTGATGTATTATTACGGGATAGATTTCCATGATCTGTCCCCGAATTCCTTCCTCAACATCTTGGCGTTTATCGTCGTGTGTGAGGCCTTCCTCCGCATCCAACCCCACTTCGGTCTATGGCTCAAAGTCTTCAACATGAAGCCGAAGGTGGTGGACGGCCAGCACGCGGAGTGCGGAGGAGCTATGGTGAGCAAGCTGTCCAACGTATCCTGGCCCAAAGGCACTTTTGTGGACACAGTGAAGGAGTGGCAGAAGCAGTGGTTCTACATCACAGAACCTCGCGGTACCACCTGGGCCGCAGCTGCCGAATTCCGCTCCGGCGCTCCCATGCGACTCACCTCCTAGGTTCAGAAGAGTCCGGACTGGGGTTCCCCTGACAAGGTGATAGCGTTGCAGACGCGCGTTCAGAGCATGTCAACCAAGAAAGTCATGCTCGTTGATGTGATCCAGGTGATGCTGATTCGCCGGATCCTTCTGTGCCAGCGCCCAAGCCGTCCTCTGTGGGAGTTTAACCCGAAGAAGGATCAGACCCTGGTGAGGCTCTTCGAGACTACTCATGAAGGCGCATGGAAGTTGCTCTTTAAGGGAAACGACAAACTATGGGCCACGGATTTAGACCGTGGTCACGAGTGTAAACACCTCGCCAGTGAGGTATGCTATTTTTCGATGTATCCCCAACTTAATCGTTTCAAGGATGATGTGTGAGCTTATCATTGCATTTCTAGGACTGGATGGAGAGGGCGAAGCGGGTCCAGTGTCCGGCTCCGCTGCCTGAAGAACCGGTCATCCCGCATCTAGCGAAGATGCTGGCGTCGGCGCCTTATAAGGCATCGGAGAAGAAGGCCAAGAAGAAGGCCAAGGGGGCCAAGGGTGGCCCCCGTCGCAAGGGCACTTCGGACGTGACGTCCAAAGATGACGAAGCCCATTCCTCTGTCCCTGAGGACAACGACGAGGAAGAGGAGGAGGAGGAGGAGGAAAACAACCCTCCCCCTGAGGAGAGGAAGAAGAGGGCGGCTTCGGCGCATCCGGAGGCGGAAACGCCCAAGAAGGGGAAGAGCGTCCCAGCGGTCAACACCACGTGGGACGTTGATAGCAGCCCGGAGAGACGCCCCCGCACTAAGCCCCAGGCCGCATCGTAAGTGACACGTCTCGCTCATGCGCACATCCGACCCTTTCTCTTCGTTATCATGACATAGTTAATTGTGCTATTGCAGTCTGGCCCGTGACCTTATCCAGCAATCCTCATCTAGAGGTTCGTTGGCTCCATCGGAGATGGCGAGCATGTCGCCACCGCCCGCTTATTCCCCCAGGGCCAGGGACGACACCGAAGTGTTATTCCGGAGGACCGCTCCGAACCATGGAGGAGCCCAAGACACTGTCTGGGAGGCGCCACAAGGAGAGACCTCCACTGCCGGACACATGGGGGAGCCGATCCCCATGGAGATTGGCGTAGAGGGCCGCATCCAGTTCGGCCATCAGCCGAATATGATTCCGGAGGCCCATATGGCTCCGGACTCGGGCGAGCAGCCCCCTTTGAAGGAGGGGGTGTGCCGCTTCCACCGGTGGCCCTTGTCCATCCAGGGGTGCCGGATAACCTGATGGAGGCACTTCGAGGCGCCTCTGTCGTGGATGAGCACTGTGTCCTTATGGGTGCGGTGATCGAGAAGATTCAGTCCGCCAAGAGTGGACTGAATGAAGCCTGCAACAGCATGTTGACAGGTTTCGAGGTAAAAAAGAGAAAAACCCTGTGTAGCCAGTAGCCCCAGAGACACTACCCGGTGTTCGGCAAGAAGAACCGGACAGAGGGTCAATCTTCTATTGTAGGAGGCTAACGTAATATGAATGAATAAGCAGGCGTCGTTGTTGGCCGCGACCTCCCATGCTGCCGAAGTCTCTGAGCTGAGGCAGAGGCTGGAGCAGACCGAGAACGAGCTCGGCGAGGTTATGGTTCGGCTCCAGGAGAAGAAAGGTGATTGACGACTTGCTGTGTGTTTTAAAAAGGATAGGCGCTGTATATTGACCGCGGTGTCATAATATGTGCAGGAGCCGCGACCGAGGTCGAGGCCCTGAAGATGGCCCTGGGCGAAGCCGAGGAAAAGTTGTCCACTAGCAAGCCGCCCGTAAGAAGTCCAAGGCCCGGGTCAAAGAGATCGACCAGGAGCTTCAGGATGCGGTCAAGAAGTGCGAAGCCTTGGAGCATGGTGCGTCGGTTTAAGGGACCGAACTCGCCAAAGCTCTTCAGAGCGCGGAGACCGCACAGAATGAGGCCCAGGCTGCCCTCCAGGAGATCCAGGAGGCCAAGAAGATCACGGCGGGTAAGGCATTTAAGATGCAAAGCAAGTAAGCGGAGAAGCAGTACCTTTTACTAACCCGGGTTCGGAGTTCCCTAGGAGCATTTGCGGATTTACCACGCAGTGTATCAGACGCTGCGGAGTTCTACCGAGCCGAAGGAGGGGGCTCTATGGAGAAGCTATTCTGGTCGCAGTATGCGGCGCCAGAGCATCCCGTGTCCTTCACCGATCAGCTGAAACAGTGGAGCTGCATAGGATGGCCGAACTAGCCATGAAGGATTTTATAATCCGGCTATGGCCAGCCGAAGCTATGCCAAACAGCTACTTCGGACTCGTGAGGCGGATTGTGAACGCATGTCCTCAGCTGGACGTCATCAAGCGCTCGGCCTGCATTGAAGGTAGCGCATGGCCTTCGCCCGTTGCAAGATGTGGTGGGAGAAGATGGACGCCGTCGAGGTGACCAGAGGGCCACCGGAGGGCAAGCAACACCGCACACCCGAACGATATTTTGCGGATGTCCTGGAGGGTTCTCGCCTTGCGGCAGCACAATGCTCGCAGGACATTGTATTTGAATAAATGTATTCATGTTACCTTTGCCTTGTATTAGAAGAACAAAGCCTGTTTTGTAATGTAATATTGTTATGCTTTGAATTGTTTCCTCCTGTGCGGCCGTGTTGTATGTAATCTGAGGGTTGGCCAGTCGTCGGCTTCTGCCCTCACATAGGTAGTACGGAGGTGTTCGGGATGGAATCTAAACAATCTTGATCCAATTATATGGTCCTTGAAGGAGTTGTGCGCAACGAACAAGGCAATCAGACTGTACGGCTTAAACGCCCTCACTTAGCCATAGGAGTTTTATAATAAAGCATAGGTGCAACCCCTGGTTCAAACCAGGGTGCTGTCAGCATCTGATCAGGAAGTGCCGATCTTTCGCATAATGCGGAAAAAATCTCCAGTGATTTGTGACCCTCGAACAGCTGACTGGCTCTCGCCGTATCATGACAGTCAGTTTTCGGCTTTCTCTACTGAGGTGCTCATCTGGTCAAGGCCAAGGCGCAATCGCAGTAGTTCTCCCTTTACTACCCTAGCCGATTTAGCGGAACATATGGTAGCAAGCACAGGAGCCAGAAACCCAACTATTGACCAAAGACATGATTCGGAGCCAATGCATATAATGCTAAATTCGGGGTGCCGAACTTATCTTTAGGGATTGTTCGGACTTTGTTGCCGTATCGTGGGGCGATGGGGAGCCCCGGGCAAATATGAAACGTACCAGAGTGTATGGCCGCTAAGTAATATAAAGGAAAACAGAGGGAGAATAGAGATAGGGTCTGGAGCCCTTGAACTTGGATCATGAACTGCTTCCCTTATAGTCGGGTTAATGCGCCCAAGCGCATTAGTACAAAATAATGCAATAAGCAGCCAGCTATTTGACATGCCATACCCGAAGGCGGACTGCATGTGGGTCCTGAAAAACGGTTAGCCTCTAGGGCTTCCCATGTACGCCTGTGCTCCGTGTCAATCTGGTGTGTTTGTCCTTCGACAGGATCGTTAATCATGCCGTCGAAGGAGGCCCCCATAGGAGAAACCTGAAACAAGGGAAAAGAAGGTAGTAAAGTTATATGTGTGTCCAAGATCGGTCTGGCCGAACCGTGGATCCCGGGATAGCTTGTGCCTCCGTCGATGCCCATGGAATTTTGAGTGCGTAGTGATGGAGACATGGTATGAATGCCACTACCTCATCGGGATTGGGACGGAGGCCGAATTGCTAATCGAGCTCTTGACGAGCCGCGTCGTCCTGTTGCAGTGTAGTCCGGACCCTCTTAATGATGTCCAGGGGCTCGGCAGCCAGACTATGATGCTGCTTGAGAAGGCCGCTTTGTACCTCTGCTGCTAGGGCGATGGTGTGCTCCTTTGTCTAGAGGGAGCGTTCTGTGTTTCCGTTGAATGTTATGACGCCGCACGGACCGGGCATCTTCAGCTTGAGATAAGCATATTGTGGCACTGCGTTGAATCTAGCAAACGCGGTTCATCCGAGTAGTGCGTGGTAGCCGCTGCGGAAGGGGACGATATTGAAGATTAACTCCTCACTTCGGAAGTTGTCCGAGGAACCGAAGACAACCTCTAGCGTGATTGAGCCCGTGCAGAGGGCCTCAACGCCTGGTATGACTCCTTTAAAGGTAGTGTTTGTGGGTTTGATTCATGAGGGATTAATGCCCATCTTCCACACTGTATCCTGATAGAGCAGGTTGAGGCTGCTACCACCGTCCATTAGGACTCGTGTTAGGTGAAATCCGTCGATGATTGGGTCGAGGACCAGTGCGGCTGAAAATCCATGCCGGATACTAGTTGGGTGATCTCGACGATCGAAGGTGATCGGGAACGACGACCACGGATTGAATTTTGGGGTGACTAGCTCTACCGCATATACGTCCCTAAGTGCTCGCTTGCGCTCCCTTTTGGGGATGTGTGTAGCGTATATCATGTTCACCGTTTTGACTTGAGGGGGAAATTTCTTCTGCCCTCCGGTGTTCGGCTGCCGGGGCTCTTCTTCCTTGTCCTCACTTTGTGATGCCTTTTCTTTGTTTTCGGCATTTAACTTGCCAGCCTGTTTGAAAACCCAACAGTCTCTATTGGTGTGATTGGCCTGTTTGTCTGGGGTACCATGTATCTGGCATGGACGATCGAGTATGCGATCCAGGCTTGATGGTCCCTCGTTGTTCCTTTTGTAGGGCTTCTTTCGCTGTCCGGACTTGGAGCTACTGAATCCGGCGTTAACGGTGGTGTCATCGGTGTTGTCGCCATTGCTCCGGCGTTTGTGTTTGTTGCGCCGGATCTTTTCGGAGCTGTTCTTGGCCTCGGAGGGGCCTGTCTCGCTCGCTGTGTTTTTGCTACGAGCCAGCCAGCTGTCCTCACCCGCGCAAAAGCGGGCCATGAGTGCCGTAAGGGCTGCCATGGACTTCGGCTTTTCTTGGCCGAGGTGGCGTGCTAGCCATTCGTCACGGACGCTGTGTTTAAGGGCCGCTAGGGCTTCGGCATCCGGACAGTCAATGATCTGATTCTTTTTGGTTAGGAACCTAGTCCAGAATTTTCTGGCTGACTCTCCAGGTTGTTGAACTATGTGGCTTAAGTCATCGGCATCGGGTGGCCGGACATATGTACCTTGGAAGTTGGCAAGAAAGGCCTCTTCCAAGTCCTCCCAGCTGCCAATGGAATTCTCGGGCAAGCTATTCAGCCAGTGTCTAGCTGGCCTTTTGAGCTCCAGTGGGAGGTATTTGATGGCATGGAGGTCGTCTCCATGGGCCATGTGGATGTGGAGAATAAAGTCCTCAATCCATACCGCGGGGTCGGTTGTTCCGTCGTATGATTCAATATTGACGGGCTTAAACCCCTCGGGGAATTCATGATCCAGCACCTCATCTATGAAGCAGAGAGGGTGTGCGGCACCCCTATATCGGGCCACATCATGGCGCACCTCTGATGGAGTGCATCTGCGGTTATCGGCTCGGGTGTGACTAGGTTTGTCACGCCTGAATAGGTAGCCGTCATCCCGAGTCGAGAAGCGTCCTCGCGATCCGTTGATTGATCAGGTGTGTTCTGCTCTACTGTCTAGCTCCTTCCCAAGGTCGTATGTATGGTCCCGAGCTGTTATGTCCTTGTTTTTGCGAGGTGGTGGGGCGGGCTGTTGTTCGGCCTGAGTTGCCGCTTAATCCCGACCACGGGGTGGTCGGTATGTCGAACTGAGGTAGCAGTCTACGCTTTGGGTAATTCTTGGCTGGGCGCTTGAGGCCGTATTCTTCAGCTGCCAGGACATCATTCCACCTATCAATGAGCAGGTCTTGATCAGCTTGAAGCTGTTGCTGCTTTTTCTTCAGGATTCTTGCAGTGGCAATTAGCTGGCGCTTGAAGCGCTCCTGCTCGAGGGGTGCCTTGGGCACGATGAAGTCCTCATTGCCGAGGCTCTAATCATCCTCGAAGACTGGATGATAACTATCATCGTCTAGGTCATTGGGCATGGTCTGATTATCAGGGTTATCTTGCCCGTTGTCTTGTTCCTCCTGTTCAGATGCTTCCCCGACAGGGTCTTCATTGTTTTTGGCGTCGCCCGGAGTACTATTCTCCCCGGTGCCAGTATTTCCGTCACTTGAGCGACGAGGCTTAGAGCGGCGTTTAGGGTGCCGGTGCTTGGACTGTGTCTCAGAAGGTTTATTCGCAACTGGATCTCCGTTGCCATCGTCGCTAGCTTTTTTAGGTGTGTCGACCATGTACACATCATACGAAGAGGTGGCCGTCCAATGTACAGTAAATGGCGGGTTTTTGCCTTGCTCCTGGTCGGCATCGTCGTCCATGCCGTCGATGTCTTCGAAGCCGTAATCGAGCACGTCAACTAAGTCATCTACAGTGGCTATGAAGTGGGTGGTGGGTGGGAAACAAAATTTCCCATCATCAGCCTCTGGCTCGAACCGAACATAGTTCGGCTATGAGTCCTTTTCCAAGGACAAGTTCTTTAAAGAGTTTAGCACATCACCCAAAGTGAGTGCTGGAAGATGTCTGCGTCACTAAATTGAAAATCGATAACCGATCCAGCTTAGTGTCCGCAGGTGTACATGGTCCGGAACTTATAGCTGGAGATGAATCCGAAGTTCCATTGACGCAGATATTGCATGGTGCCGGGCCCGTGTGCGTCTCCAACGCTGCGGACTCTGTGGCTTCAGATGGCACGATCTGCTCCGGTTCTAAGGCCGTTGCAGCAACAGGGACCATCTCCTGGATGTGATCCGATGACAGATTTAAGTCATGTTCCTCGGAGCGAGGGGGAGCGATCGCTGCGGTCTCAAATCCATTGAAGATCAAGTCTCCATGGATATCCATGACATAGTTCAAGCTTCCAAATCTGACCTGGTGGCCAGGGGCGTAGCTATCGATCTGCTCCAGATGGCCGAGCGAGTTGGCCCGCAGTACGAAGCCGCCGAACACGAAAATCTATCCTAGGAGGAAGGTTTCTCCTTGGACAGCGTCGTTATAGACGATTGAAGGGGCCATCGAACCTTTCGTCGACGGCACAGTGGAACTCTCAATGAAAGCACTAATGTCGGTGTCAAAACCGGCGGATCTCGGGTAGGGGGTCCCGAACTGGGCGTCTAGGATTGATGGTAACAGGAGACAGGGGACATAATGTTTACCCAGGTTCGGGCCCTCTCTATGGAGGTAATACCCTACGTCCTGCTTGATTGATATTGATGAATATGAGTGTTACAAGAGTTGATCTACCATGAGACCGTGATGGCTAAACCCTAGAAGCTTAGCCTATATGACTATGGTACTAAGTATATGCTTTCCGGACTAACCCCTCCGGTTTATATAGACACCGGGGGGATCTAGGGTTTACATAGAGTTGGTTACATGAGAAGGAATCTTCATAGTTGGTTGCCAAGCTTTCCTTCCACGCCAAGGAGAGTCCAATCCGGACACAGGTACAGTCTTCAGTCTTCATGTCTTCACAGCCCATCAGTTCGGTCCATGGACAACAGGCCGTACGCCCGAGGACTCCTTAGTCCAGGACTCCCTCAGTGGGCCCCACCTCACTCCTAATCTCCAATAAAAAACTGCCAACTAAGCATAGTCCGTTGATTCTGTAACCATTAGCCCGTGCATGTAGCATTGCCACGAGTCATCTCCCCTCAGTAGGCTCGAGAGGATCCCTACCATCCCCTCCCCCTTTTGACCTTCTCTTGTGACAACGCAAACAGAGGCACCCACCGCGGAAGCTAGTGCATACTCCAGGGATGGTAGTGACTGTGCGCTTGGTTGCTTGATCAGGTGGTGTGGTGAAGCGAGTGCACCTGATCCAAAGCACTCTAGCGACCATTGATGGGGGCTTCGGGCGGCTTGAACGAAGGCCATGTGGCATCCCCCACCACCACCACAGACTCCCGTCTCCTCTCGCCGCCACTGATCTTCTATAAGGCTATAAGGGTGGGGTCCATTCAGTCATCTGCTCGTGTCACGTGATGCGACGTGTGTGTCAGGCTAAGGCAACAGTGAATGATGTGAAGAATCAAAGACATCATTTTGAGACTAGTCAGCGAGGATGTCATCATGTCCCATACCGAAGGTTAGTTTTACACTAAAGGTTGCCATCCCATGATCTAGAGGTATTAGAAGGGATAGAGAGAGATTGGTGGAATCATTGAATATTGCTTGGGACTCTGGGCATATATATAGGAGTACAATGACCAACTTGGAGTACAAGACAAGGCAGGACCAGATCCTAGTCTATCCTATACTTCCTAATAATCATAATACTCAACGTCCCCAGGAATCACAACGGTAGTGATGTAGACGGTGAGACTAGAGAAGAATCCGAAGGCAAGCCTACATACAACCCCTGGTTCGTAATGGTCGACACATCGCGGAAGTCGTGGCTGGAGTGGAAACCAACGAGGTTTCTTAAGCAAGGCGGTAGCCCTTTGTGTCGTTGTCGAGGTAGCCACGAGTGTAGGGTGGTGTATCCGAAGAATGTCATGGTCGATGTCGAGTCGGGGTAGTCGGTGTTGAGGAAGTCGCAGTTGAGCCACGGGCGCAAGGTGGCGCCGAATTAATCATGGGCACACTGGTGTCGAAGTAGTGGTGCGCTGGGAAGAGGACGTTGTTGAAAAGGCATCACGCCGGGTTTGCCAAACCTGGGGACACGTCTTAGACGAAGGCACTTTGCCAGCACCGGGCATGCGTAGACGGATGAAGACAAAGTTGACAAACTGTCGCACCAAGCTTGCTAGGCCCGAGGGCACATTGTGGACGAAGGCACGCATTGGTGTTGCCAGCACCAGGCATGCGTAGACAAGGGACCTGCACGAGATGTACGCCATGTCGAGGAGTCGGATGGGCTAGCAGAGAAGGAGACCCGACGACGATTGTGGCACCAATCAGCATGGGGCCGATGTCACCAACGGTGGTCGGAGTGTTAGAAATATCCCCTAGAGGCAATAATATTGTATTATTATACTTCCATTATTCCTAGTTAAGAGTTTATATTCCATTCTATAACTGATATGATCCTTGAATATGCGATTCAGTGGAAAACTCATATGCGCGTGTGGAACAATAAATGGTAAACAATAGGTTCCCGGTCTCGCCTCTAAAACCGGCTCAAGTGTTGTTGGTGATCATGTTTCCTGGATCTTAGGATATCGTTAAGTGTAATGATAGTCCTAAAACAACATTGGGGTATGATGTAAGAATAACGATCATATTGAATCGACCCAATACTTGTCGGTTATACTATGTGATTACAACGTCTAAAATCATCTATTATAACATGGAGTGTTAGCATGTGTTTTAGTTCCTCAGACCATGAGTGTGTCTCGGTCACTTCCTATTGGATGGTGGGATTTGGCGTTGCTCAAACTTCATCTGTAACAAGGTGGCAATAATGAAAACTTTCAGGCTCACCAGAAAGTTTGACAAGTGACCGGACAACTCGAGATTGGGATTTTCTCCTTGGATGATGGAGAGATATTCTTAGGGCCCTCTTGGTGTGACGGAATCCATCATTGTCTGGCCATACACAAGTGACTACGTCACGGGGATGTCGGAACACGTCAACGAGAAAGAAGAACAAAACCGGTAACGGGAGCAATGGTATAGTGAGCATGGTGATGACTCTAGAGGATACTGATGCACACCATGTTTTGTAAATTATCATGAAGCAAAGGGAACATCACATGATAACCAAAGGTTGACTCAAATATCATTGGTGTAATCATAGGGACCGATATGGATGTCCATGGTTCCTCTATCGGCCATTGAACGAAGGGGTTTCGTTCATGTCTATGGTTACCGAAACTACGGGGTCACAATATTATGGTAATCATGATCTGCTAAGTGTCAGTAGGACGGGAGTGATGAGAATATATTTGTGTAATTGTTTCATTAATATCCGGAATAGTCCTGAGAGGTTCAGAAAGCGTTTCGGGGTCATCAGAAGGGTTTCGGTGAATATCGGGTAATACCGGGTATTACCGATTAATATATATATATATATATATGTGGAAAATGTTTCCGAGGATGTTAAATTATATATATAATGGGCTGAAAATGTTTAGAACAAATATATATTTAATATAATATCAATGGGCCTAATAAGGCCAAGAGGTGGAAGGAAACTTGGGGCATGAAGGCCCAAGTGGAGGTGGCGCCTGATAACCCACAAGTATAGGGGATCGCAACAGTTTTCGATAAGTAAGAGTGTCGAACCCAATGAGGAGCTAAAGTCAGAACACATATTCCCTCAAGTTCTATCGACCACCGATACAACTCTACGCACGCTTGATGTTCGCTTTACCTAGAACAAGTATGAAACTAGAAGTACTTTGCATGTGTTTTTGGATAGGTTGGCAAGATAATAAAGATTACGTAAATAAAAAGTAGGGGCTGTTGTAAGTAAAGAAGCAATAAAGTAATTATAGCGAGTGTGGAAAAGTGGTGGTAGGAGTTGCGAAATTGTCCCTAAGAAATTGACTACTTTACTAGACCGATAGCAAGTATTATGTGGGAGAGGCCATTGCTAGCATGTCATCCCTGACTTGGAATTCTATGCACTTATGATTGGAACTATTAGAAAGCATCCGCAACTACTAACGCTCATTAAGGTAAAACCCAACCATAGCATTAAGATATATTGGTCCCCCTTCAATCCCGTATGCATCAATTTCTATGCTAGGTTGAAGCTTCTGTCACTCTTGCCCTCCAATACATAGTCCTATCAACATACAACTAACCCTAGGGTGTGATCCACGCGCGCAATCATATGATGGGAACCAAAGGACAACAACATAACCACAAGCAAATTAAATCAATCATAGCAATTCATCAACCACCGATAGGACAACGAAAATCTACTCAGACATCATAGGATGGCAACACATCATTGGATAATAATATGAAGCATAAAGCACCATGTTCAAGTAGAGGGTACAACGGGTTGCAAGAGAGTGGACCGCTGTAGATAGAGGGGGGAAGGTGATGGAGATGTTGGTGAAGATGGCGGAGGTGTTGGTGTAGATCGCCGTGATGATGCTGGCCCCTAGTGGCACTCCGGTGCCATCTGAAGCGAGGGGGAGAGAGCCCCCATCCTTCTTCTTCTTCCTTGACCTCCTCCCTAGATGGGAGAAGGGTTTCCCCTCTGGTCCATGGCCTCCATGGCACGGGAGGGGCGAGAGCCCCTCCGAGATTGGATCCGTCTCTCTGTCTCTCTCTGTTTCTGCGTTCTCACATTCTTCTCTTTCACCGTTTCTTATATTCCCGGAGATCCGTAACTCCGATTGGGTTGAAATTTTAACATGATCTCTATCCGGATATTAGCTTTCTTGCGGTGAAAGAAGGGCATCAACCGCCTTACTGGTGGCCCACGAGGGTCAGGGGCGCGCCCAGGGGGGCAGGCGTGCCCCCTGCCTCGTGGCCACCTCGGGCACCGTCTCGCGTGGATTTTTCTTCCCAAAAATCATATATATTCCAAAAAAAATCTTCGTCAGTTTTTTTCCCGTTTGGACTCCGTTTTATATGGATATTCTGCGAAACAAAAAACATACAACAAACAAGAACGGGCACTGGGCACTGGATCAATATGTTAGTCCCAAAAATAGTATAAAAAGTTGCCAAAAGTATATGAAAGTTGAATAATATTGGCATGGAACAATAAAAAATTATAGATACGACGGAGACGTATCAGCATCCCCAAGCTTAATTCCTGCTCGTCCTCGAGTAGGTAAATGATAAAAAAGATAATTTTTGATATGGAATGCTACCTAGCATAATCTTGATCATATGTCCAATCATGGCATGAATATTAAGACATGAGTGATTCAAAGCAATAGTCTATCATTTGATATAAAAACAATAATACTGCAAGCCCACTAATAAAGTAATCATGTCTTTTCAAAATAACAAGGCCAAAGAAAGTTATCCCTACAAAATCATATAGTCTGGCTATGCTCCATCTTCACCACACAAAATATTCAAATCATGCACAACCCCGATGACAAGCCGAGCAATTGGTTCATACTTTTTAATGCGCTTCAGCATTTTCAACCCTCACGCAATACATGAGCGTGAGCCATGGATATAGCACTATAGGTGTAATAGAATGGTGGTTGTGGAGAAGACAAAAAGGAGAAGATAGTCTCACATCAACTAGGCGTATCAACGGGCTATGGAGATGCCCATCAATAGATATCAATGTGAGTGAGTAGGGATTGCCATGCAACGGATGCACTAAGAGCTATAAGTGTATGAAAGCTCAGACTGAAAACTAAGTGGGTGTGCTTCTAACTTGCTTGCTCATGAAGACCTCAGGCATTTGAGGAAGCCCATCATCGGAATATACAAGCCAAGTTCTATAATGAAAATTCCCACTAGTATAGGAAAGTGATAACTCAAGAGACTCTCTATATGAAGAACATGGTGCTACTTTGAAGCACAAGTGTGGTAAAAGGATAGTAACATTGCCCCTTCTCTCTTTTTCTCTCATTTTTTTGTTTTTAGGCTTCTTTGGCCTCTCTCTTTTTTGGGGGGCTTCTTTGGCCACTTTTATTTTGATAACCTCACATGGGACAATGTTCTAATAATGATGATCATCACACTTTTATTTACTTACAACTCAATATTACAACTTGATATCTAGAACAAAGATATTACTCTATATGAATGCCTCCGGCGGTGTACCAGGATGTGCAATGATCTAGCGTAGCAATGACATCAAAAAATGGACAAGCCATGAAAATATCATGCTAGCTATCTTACGATCATGCAAAGCAATATGACAATGAATGCTCAAGTCATGTATATGATGATGATGGAAGTTGCATGGCAATATATCTCGGAATGGCTATGGAAATGCCATGATAGGTAGGTACGTGGCTGTTTTGAGGAAGGTATATGGTGGGTTTATGGTACCGGCGAAAGTTGCGCGGTACTAGAGAGGCTAGCAATGATGGAAGGGTGAGAGTGCGTATAATCCATGGACTCAACATTAGTCATAAACACTTATTGCAAAAGTTTATTAGCCCTCGAAGCAAAGTACTACTACGCATGCCCCTAGGGGGATAGATTGGTAGGAAAAGACCATCGCTCGTCCCCGACCGCCACTCATAAGGAAGACAATTAATAAATACCTCATGCTCCAACTTCGTTACATAACGGTTCACCATACGTGCATGCTACGGGAATCACAAACCTCAACACAAGTATTTCTACAATTCACAACCACCCACTAGCATGACTCTAATATCACCATCTTTATATCGCAAAACTATTGCAAGGAATCAAACATATCATATTCAGTGATCTACAAGTTTTATGTAGGATTTTATGACTAACCATGTGAATGACCAATACCTGTCATCTCTCTAAATAGATATAAGTGCAGCAAGAGAGCTTAATTCTTTCTACAAAAGATATGCCCATGCTCTAACAAATATAAGTGAAGCAGAAGAGCATTCTACAAATGGCGGTTTTCTATGTAAAGAGAAACAGACAATCCAAGCTTCAAATGATATAAGTGAAGCACATGAAGCATTCTATAAAGCCATACTCAAAAGATATAAGTGAAATGCAAAGTGCATTCTATAAATCAACCAAGGACTATCTCATACCAGCATGGTGCATAAAAGAAAAATTAAAACTAAATGCAAAAGACGCTCCAAGATTGCACGTATCGCATGAACGAAACGAATCCGAAAACATACCGATACTTGTTGAAGAAAGAGGGGGTGCCTTCTGGGGCATCCCCAAGATTAGACGCTTGAGTCTCCTTGAATATTTACTTGGGGTGCCTCAGGCATCCCCAATCTTGAGCTTTTGCCTCTCTTCCTTCTTCTCACATCGAGACCTTCTTGATCATCGAACATTTCATCCACACAAAACTTCAACAGAAAACTCGGTAAGATCCGTTAGTATAATAAAGCAAATCACTACTCTAAGTACTGTTGCAAACCAATTCATATTTTATTTTTGCATTGTGTCTACTGTAATATAACTTTTTCATGGCTTAATCCACTAATATAAATTGATAGTTTCATCAAAACAAGCAAACTATGCATCAGAAAACAGAATCTGTCTAAAACAGAACAGTATGTAATAATATGAACATTCACCATACTTCTGATACCTGAAAAATTCTACCAAAATTAGGAAAAATAAAAACTTTGTATAGGAAGACAATGAAAAAAGAATCATAACCATTTGACATTCCACCAAAAAATGTAAAATCGCGCACTACAGCCAAAGTTTCTGTCCTGCACCGTACAAACCATCAAGCAAATGTAAACATCCTAAAGGCAAACCTTGGCACATTATTTTAATAATACAATGGAATTGTACAAGGGGATAATTATTTTTATTGAAAAGTTTCTGTAATCAAGATTCACAAAGTTTCCGTGAGCATGAACAAAGTTCAAGGCTAACTCCCACTTCAACAATGCTTGTCTTTCTCACTTTCGCTTTCCTTTTTGAAAAAGTTTTGGGTTCCCCTCTTTATTTTTGTTGTTTTTAAACTATATAAAAGCACTCAACAGAAATAAATGACTCTCTAAAACTTCCGGGTTGTTTCCCTGGCAGCGCTTTCTTTAAAGCCATTAAGCTAGGCATATAGTGCTCAAGTAATGGATCCACCCGGATCCCAAGGTATATCAAAGCCAATTTTAATTAACAATGATTTGTAATTTAGTGGTGAGCACAAGGAAACATATATCATGTAATGACTAAGTCTAACTCTCTTCCTATGCATCGGCATGTCATAAAAGAACAATTCATGCACACAAAGTAGAGGCCAATGCATAGTATAAACAGTTTCTTGCAATTTTATCGTATTGCAAAGATAGAGAGGTGGAGATATAGTTCCTCTCTCATAATAATTTCAAGTAGGAGCAGCAAGCACATGCATATTATATTCATCAAAATCATCATGTGCAACGATAAAAGGAAACCCATCAATATATTCCTTAATAAGAGCAAACTTCTCCGATATAGTGTAGTTTGGAGAATTCAAAAACATAATAGGACTATCATGTGTGGGTGCAATAGCAACAATTTCATGTTTAACATAAGGAACTATAGCAAGTTCATCTCATAATTCATATTGGCATCTTGGCCACAAGCATAGCAAGCATCATCAAAAAGGGACATTTCAAAAGAATCAACGGGATCATAACAATCATCATAGCAATCATCCTTCGGTAAGCACGAAGGGAAATTAAACAATGTATGGGTTGGAGAGGTTACTCTCATTAGAAGGTGGGCACGGGTAGCTAATCCACTCTTCCTCCTTTGTTCTTCGCTCTCCTCCTCATCTTTTTTATCCAATGAGCTCACAGTTTCATCAATTTCTTCTTCCATAGACTCCTGTAAAATATTAGTCTCTTCTTGGACAGCGGAGTAGTACTCAATATATGGTTCAACATAGGCATTAGGAGCATAATTATCATAGCAATATTTAAGTATGGCAAAATTTTCAGATTTGTAAAGAGTAGCATCATACTTTTCAATCAAAGAAGCAATTTCGTAAGCACCCTTAAAAGCAACAAATTCTTCAATTTGTTGAACATCATAGTAACTATAAACACCCTTAGCATAAGAGGATACGATTCCATTATCACTAAACAAACATTGGTAGGGAAGGTGTTTCTTAGGGTCTTCAGAACAACAAGTATAATCATATATTTCACATAAATTCCAAGCATAGCATTGCAAACGATGAATTTGATCCAGTAAAGTTTTCCCTTTTTCAGATATTCGGTGTCGCACATAATAAGCATGCTCATCTAAAGATTTGACCTCAACTAAGCTAGTTGGGGTTTCAGCACGAGCACATAGGGATCGAAGATGATCCAAGTAATAAGCTTCAACAGTGTGATAGATTTTGAGTGGTTCTTCAACCATTGGTTTAGTAGGTACAACTAATTTTTTTGGTATTCTGCGTTTCCTACCCATAACTAAAGATAGAAAACAACTAAGAACAGCAAATAAAAATTACTTAGTGCTAAAGCAAACAAGCACACACGAGAACATTCACCCCACGCTATTGCTCCCCAGCAATGGCGCCAGAAAAAGGTCTTGATAACCCACAAGTATAGGGGATCGCAACAGTTTTAGATAAGTAAGAGTGTCGTACCCAACGAGGAGCTAAAGGCAGAACAAATATTCCCTCAAGTTCTATCGACCACCGATACAACTCTACGCATGCTTGATGTTCGCTTTACCTAGAACAAGTATGAAACTAGAAGTACTTTGTAGGTGTTGTTGGATAGGTTTGCAAGATAATAAAGATTACGTAAATAAAAAGTAGGGGCTGTTGTAAGTAAAGAAGCAATAAAGTAATTATAGCGAGTGTGGAAAAGGGGTGGTAGGAGTTGCGAAATTGTCCCTAAGCAATTGACTACTTTACTAGACCGATATCAAGTATTATGTGGGAGAGGCCACTGCTAGCATGTCATCCCTGACTTGGAATTCTATGCACTTATGATTGGAACTATTAGCAAGCATCCGCAACTACTAACGTTCATTAAGGTAAAACCCAACCATAGCATTAAGATATATTGGTCCCCCTTCAATCCTGTATGCATCAATTTCTATGCTAGGTTGAAGCTTCTGTCACTCTTGCCCTCCAATACATAGTCCTATCAACATACAACTAACCCTAGGGTGTGATCCACGTGCGCAATCATATGATGGGCACCAAAGGATAGCAACATAACCACAAGCAAATTAAATCAATCATAGAAATTCATCAACCACTGATAGGACAACGAAAATCTACTCAGACATCATAGGATGGCAACACATCATTGGATAATAATATGAAGCATAAAGCACCATGTTCAAGTAGAGGGTACAGCGGGTTGCAGGAGAGTGGACCGCTGTAGATAGATGAGGGAAGGTGATGGAGATGTTGGTGAAGATGGCGGAGGTGTTGGTGTAGATCGCTGTGATGATGCTGGCCCCCGGTGGCACTCCGGTGCCATCGGAAGCGAGGGGGAGAGAGCCCCCCTCCTTCTTCTTCTTCCTTGACCTCCTCCCTAGATGGGAGAAGGGTTTCCCCTCTGGTCCATGGCCTCCATGGCACGGGAGGGGCGAGAGCCCCTCCGAGATTGGATCTCTCTCTCTCTCTCTCTCTCTATTTCTGTGTTCTCAGATTCTTCCCTTTCACCATTTCTTATATTCCCGGAGATCCATAACTCCGATTGGGCTGAAATTTTAACACGATCTCTATTCGGATATTAGCTTTCTTGCGGCGAAAGAAGGGCATCAACCGCATTACAGGTGGCCCATGAGGGTCAGGGGCGCGCCCAGGGGGGCAGGCGCGCCCCCTGCCTAATGGCCACCTCGAGCACTGTCTCGCGTGGATTTTTCTTCCCAAAAATCATATATGTTCCAAAAAAATCTCCGTGAGTTTTTATCCTGTTTGGACTCCGTTTGATATGGATATTCTGCGAAACAAAAAACATGCAACAAACAGGAACTGGCACTAGGCACTGGATCAATATGTTAGTCCCAAAAATAGTATAAAAAGTTGCCAAAAGTATATGAAAGTTGAATAATATTGGCATGGAACAATCAAAAATTATAGATACGACGGAGACGTATCAGCGCCCCCTTTCCTATTGGGGGGTCCGAATCCTACTTTGGGCGGGAGTTGGACCCCCCCCCCATGGTTGGCACACCAAGGGAGCCTTTCCTCCCTTGGTGGCTGCCCTCTCCTCCCCTCCTAACCTATATATACTAGAGGATCTCTCCCTATTGGATGACAAGTTTTGGAGCCTCCTGTAGTTGATCTAGTTCTAGTTCTTGTTGGTCCTAGTTAACTAATTAGAGCTAGCCCTAGCCACCTCGAATCCTCATAATTAGAAGCCTCATGTGGTTCTAATCTCCTCCTAATTCTCCGGTGATGATTAGCTCTGGATGGCGAAGCGCTACCGGATCGTGAAGACCGTATGCTTGCAACCAAGTAGAGAGGTTGTGCTTTTGGTCTTCCGTTCGAGGGATCATTTGTGGGTGGTTCGTGGGATCGTCATGAATGTTCGAGGGACTTCAAGTACGATCTACATCGACTCGTCTCCTTCCACTACAATCCCGGAGTCGGTAATGATCATTGCTCACAACCCGTTATGCATCTACATATTGTTCCTGGGTGATTGTAGGGATTTTTTTGTTTTCTACTACGTTTCCCAACAGTGGCATCATGAGAAGGTTTATGAGTAGATGTAGGTTGCGATCTAGATCACATCTGATATGTGAGGGTTGATGTTCTTCCTATGCTTTGCACGAGTGTTGCTTTGATTCAGTTCATCGATAGAATGATGTAGTTTTGCTACAAGGTTCTGAAAATCGATCAGCTCTGGCTATCGACGATCTGCTAATAGTTCCTTGGGCTACATCATAGTCGGGAACAGTGAACCATCGCGTACACAAGATGTTGCTGAAGATTGATGATCTTCTAGGGGGTCATGCGTATTTACAAAATTTAGTGTAGGGGATGAGACTTTATTTAAGTCTCTCTTTCACACACCCCAAAACTTAATCTAGCATCATGAAATGATCGAGAAGAGGTGTCTAGAGAGGGGGGGGGGATAGACTCTTAGTAAAGAAAAGTAGCAGTTTTTAATTTCTTTAAGTTAAGGTGGAGTTTTAGCACAAGTTTAACCATTCACAATACATTCAAGCGAGCATGGCAAGAGTATATGAGCAGCGGAAAGTAAAGCATGCAATTTGCAAGAAAGTAAAGGGACGAGATTGGAGTGTGCAAACACAATTGGAGACTCGGAGATTTTTGGCGTGGTTCTGATAGGTGGTGCTATCGTACATCCACGTTGATGGAGACTTCAACCCACGAAGGGTAACGGTTGCGTGAGTCCACGGAGGGCTCCACCCACGAAGGGTCCACGAAGAAGCAACCTTGTCTATCCCACCATGGCCATCGCCCATGAAGGACTTGCCTCACTAGGGTAGATCTTCACGAAGTAGGTGATCTCCTTGCCCGTACAAAATCCTTGGTTCAACTCCACAATCTTGACGGAGGCTCCCAAGTGACACCTAACCAATCTAGCAGACACCACTCTCCAAAAGGTAATAGATGGTGTGTTGATGATGATCTCCTTGCTCTTGTGCTTCAAATGATATTCTCCCCAACACTCAACTCTCTCTCTCAGATTTGGATTTTGTGGAAACATGATTTGAGTGGAAAGCAACTTGGGGAAGGCTAGAGATCAAGATTCAAATGGTTGGAATGGAATATCTTGGTCTCAACACATGAGTAGGTGGTTCTCTCTCAGAAAATGAATGTTGAAGTGTAGGCACGTTCTGATGGCTCTCCTTACTAATGAAGGAAGGGTGGAGGGGTATATATAGCCTCCACACAAAATCTAATAGTTACACACAATTTGCCAAATTCGGTGGGACCGAATCAGAAAACTCGGTCGGACCGATTCAGTTCAAAATGTGACCATTAGGCATTTCGGTGGGACCGATATGATCAACTTGGTGGGACTGATGTGCTAGGGTTAGGGTAAAACCTCAACTCGGTTTGACCGATTACGCAAACTCCGTGGGACCAATTTTGGTAATAAGCAAAACAGAGAGTTGGTCAAGCAAACTCGGTGGGAGCGATTGCGTATCTTAGTGAGACCGAAATAATTGCAACGGGCAACAGAGAGTTTACAAGCCCATCTCGGTGAGACCGAGATCCCATTGGTGAGACCGAACTTTTTAGGGTTTCTGGCAGTGGCTATGACAAGTGAACTCGGTGGCATCGGATAGATCAATTCAGTGGGGCCGAGTTTGAGTTTTGATTTGGGACATATGTGGATATGAGAAAGTGGTTTAGGGCTTTGTAGCATATCACTAAACACTTTGAGCAAGCAAGCCATTAAGCAACACCTCATCCCCTTTTAATAGTATCGGCTTTCCTATGGACTCAATGTGATCTTAGATCACTAAAATGAAAATGTAGAGTCTTGAGCTTTTGAGCTTGAGCCAATCCTTTGTCCTTAGCACCTTGGAGGGGTTCCACATCCTCTTGTCCACTCCACTCCATTTTGGAACTTATCTGAAATATACTAAATAAAGACATTAGCCCAACAGGAAATATGTTGACATTAATTACCAAAACCACCCAGGGAGCACTTGTGCTTTCAATCTCCCCCTTTTTGGTAATTGATGACAACATACATCAAAGATTTAGATAAAGATATAGGGAATAGCAAGTAAAGCTTTGGAAGGACATGTAACATGCATAGGCTCCCCCTATATGTATGCATCCATGTAAGTATGGAATATGAGAGCATGTGAATGCATAGATATGACAGAGCAAGCAATGAGTTACATGTATCTTGGCTATATGCATCAGAGCAAATGATGTGGATATAGGAATTGTAGCTTCATGTTCATATTCCTTCTTGTAAACAATATGTACATCAGCAAGAGATCATCATGCACATGAATGCGATGCGTATACTTACCTTGTGGTCTTGAGATGGCTTAGGAAGAGATGAACCTGAGTAAACTGGGTTAGATAATGCAGATACATCTACTAAACATAGCAAACGTCAAACCACAAGAGTACCAAGACTGGTGTGACATGTAGAGAATGAGCACTAGGTAATCCCATTGGATATAGACATGTCGCCAAGGATAAAGATATGCAATGAATTCAAGATTTCCTTCCCTTTGATGTCTTTCTCCCCCTGAATCTTATATCGCATAATGGGAGAAAATAGGGACAAGAAAATCAGAGCACAAACACATAATAAACTAACATGTCTTTCCCCTTTAAAGACATGTGACTTCTCTCCTCTTGAACACCAAGCATCCGGGGTCTCTCTCCGTTTGATATGATTAAGCATTCTCCCCCTTTAAAGTACTCTCCCCCTTTTGAAGGGAATAAGCTTTGGTGTGATCTCTCTCTCCCCCTTTGACATCAATTTCCAAGAAGGGATCCTCTGGATTGTGAGTCAAAATAGGTTTGGTCGTTGAGCCATAGAGCAAAGCAGCATATAGAGTGTGATGCTGGTAGAGGACAAGAATCATCGAGTGGAGCTGTATCAATTATGCAGGATGCAAATGACAAAGTGTCTTCTCAGCATTGAAATCGATAACACCGAGTAGTTTACTTCAGCGGCACCGAAATGGTTTGGTTAGACTGAAAGAGACAAATCAGTGTGTCCGAGTTCAACATAGAGAAAACAATTGTCATCTCAGCTCAGTAGGCAAATAAGATCTCACAAGGATTTGCAAGGAATTAGCTAAATGATTTGCAATGAATTGGATGTAGGGAATGCAGAACAAAACAAAGAAAAAAAGAAAAGAAATCTAGATGAAGGGAAACAAATATGCAAGAGATAAATGCAAGAATACAGAGAAACACTAGAGAACTTCATCTATAATTGATCGGCGACAAAGTCACCTATGTTAGAGTATATTGACTGAGGATTCAAGTGAGAACACTTGATCATAGGTCATACTCATCGTTTAAGCTCAAAATGGGGTTACCATTTTTCTTTTAAGCATTTGATGTATTCGCATCTTGTTGAGTTTCTTTGACCCATGACTTGGGGTAAAACTTCTCTCAGATGGAATAATATACTTTGGGTGGTGGTGTTGAACTTGATCATGTAGTTGAACTTGTGTGGGATGCTCAAGGTTGATGTAGCTCATCAAGGATTGGGAGCACCACTTGTAGTATGAGTTCATCTACCTAGATGGGTTAGTCTTGCAAGGAAGAGCACTTGTGTATCCAAATTAACAATCATGAATATGATACCAAATGAAATTTGATATATAGAAATTACTACTAGAAAAAAGGCTGTTAGTGACGCACCTATTTTGGCTATTAATGGTGCACTATAGGTGCGCCACTATTATCACGCCACTACTAATAAATAGTAATGACGCACGCCTGGTGCGCCACTGTTAATCTACATAACAGTGGCGCACCACCCGGTGCGCCATTACTATCCTAGACACTAATGGCGCAGCTAAAGTGCGCCATTAGTAGGCCCAGAAGTGTGCCACTACTGTTACTCCAAGGGACCATGTGTACCTTGTGCTCTGGGTTACTAATGGCGCACTTTTAGATAATGCGCCACTGGTGTGTTTATTTCTGTGCACCACTAAAGTGCAATATGGTGCGCCACTACTATGAATATTAGGATTTTTTTTGCTTTTCTGA